>NC_079453.1:48955800-49033300 GCF_903798145.1 Danio aesculapii
AATATTAATAATACTCTTTATTCTTACTGTTTTTACATTACTGTGAGGGTTGGGTTGGGGTTAGATGATAATAAAGGACAATTTAATGTGTAATTTAATAAATAATATTAATAAAACTCTATTATTACTGTTTTTACATTACTGTGAGGGTTGGGTTGGGGTTAGATGATAATAAAGGACAATTTAATGTGTAATTTAATAAATAATATTAATAATACTCTTTATTATTACTGTTTTTACATTACTGTGAGGGTTGGGTTGGGGTTAGATGATAATAAAGGACAATTTAATGTGTAATTTAATAAATAATATTAATAATACTCTTTATTCTTACTGTTTTTACATTACTGTGATGGTTAGGTTTATGGTTGGGGTGGGGTAGATATTAATAGAAAACAATTAATGGATAATTTAATAAATAATATAGAAAATTCTGGTAACCTTCCGGCCACAGCTGTATCCCTTTTAGTTAGTTTGGGTTGTTACTAGAAGAAATACAGCTGATGCTGGAAGTTAATGAGAATTATTTATATTATTTATTAAATTAGCCATTGATTGTATTTCATTGACATACCCTAACCATAAACCTACCATTCACAATAATTTAAAAATGACGATTATTGTTGTACAGTAATTGTATTGTTGTAAAAATATAGATAATTATCGACTGCAGTTGGATCCATTTTAGCCCCTACTGGAAGTGCATCAACATACTGAAATAACTCTCCGCAACATCCGGATATATGTCAAAAGCAGTTGTCAGAAAGCAGAAACCGTAATTGCTTTGTTATAATTGTGTATTATTTTATTAAATATTAAGTATTAGTAAGCAATTTTGTATGTCTAACTCAATTTCAAATTTAAATCAATAACTTAAACTATACAGATTTCAAAAACACAAGCCAAAAAATTACCTTGTTTTATTAGCACAATTTATTGACCGTAAAGGCGGGGGGGGGGGGGGGGGGGGGGTCATTTTATTTCATTGTCATGACAGCTCAGTAGCGATGTTGTAAAAAGCGGGAACAAGTAGACTACATAGAAATGCTATTGAAATCAATCAATGCCATTTTTGGCTGATCATTTTCTGCGGTTGAAAATTTGGTGCCTCTCTAATAAATGACAGTAAAGCTAGATCATTCATTCATTCATTTTATTTTCGGCTTAGTCCCTTTATTAATCTGGGGTCGCCACAGCGGAATGAACCGCCAGTCTATCCAGCATATGTTTTACCCAGCGAATGCCCTTCCTGCTGCAACCCATCACTGGGAAACATCCATGCACACTCATTCACACACATACACTACTGACAATTTTAGCATTACCGCATGTACCGCATGTCTTTGGACTTGTGGGGGAAAACGGAGGAAACACATGCCAACATGGGGAGAACATGCAAACTCCACACAGAAATGGCAACTGATCCAGTCGACACTCGAACCAGCGACCTTCTTGCTGTGAGGCAATCGTGCTACCCACCGTGACGCTAAGCCAGATAATATTGTTAATAATATTTCTACTTAACTCAAAAACAAGACATGCCATATTGATTCCTGCATTAAATGAAAACATGCAAAGGTGATTTATTATTTAATAAAAAATAGAAAACATATTAAATGTACAAGTGTCTACTGTAATGTTTTACCTCACTAACAAATAATACAGGTAATAAGAATAATAGTATAATGTCATTCAGTGTAAGCATGAGGCAAAGTACTTGTTTTGTCCTGTACTTAAATGATCATACTAAATTTAACTGCATTTTAAATGTTTAAAAACTGACAAATGGGTATAAACTTTTACTAGAAAATAATACTCGCTGTTAGGAATAAACACTGTACCTAATAAAAAAAGTTCTTGTGGTTGACTAATGAACAATGAATCTGTTTGTTTGTTTGTTTTAGATAGTATTAGTGTTGTCATGATACTGGAATTTGATACCAATCAGTACTGTAATTTTAAAGACGTCCATTTCCCGCTAACATCTGAGCACATTCTTAAATGCAGCTGATTTGCCATTGTGTTCACCAGTGCTCATCAGAAATTACTGTGATTGGCCGTGACGGTCATCAGTGCACCAAACTCCCCACTGTTTACAGAGTGTAACCACAGATACAGGGACACTGAAGTGTTTTAAAGCTGCAGTTCATCAGCGGATCGCTCCTATATCAGCTTATAGACAAACCAGCTGATAGACGTGACTTTAAAACGCTCAAGTGTCCCTGTATCTGTGGTTAGACTCCGTAAACAGTGATGAGTTTGGTGAACTGATGACCTTCACTGCCAATCACAGTCATTTCTCTTGAGCATGTTAACACAATGGCTGTTTCTCAATCTGCGTTCTTAAGTGTTCTTGTGTTCTCGCATAACGTCATCATCAACTGCCAAAGTTCAGTTCCAAAACTCAAGACCGCAAGAACAGAGGACGCGTGAAAGCTCCCGGATGTGTTTTTGGTATCAAGGACGCATCGATGCAGACTTGAGCACAAAACTCGCTTGAGTAGTCTTAGAAGTCATCTCGGCTATATAAAGGAGGTGGGAAGCGCCGCATCTTATATAGATTTATTATTAAAGTTCAAAGATATAACATATTAATTTTAGGAGTTTCCCTAAATGACACGGTGAACGTAAACATTACCATGGACATCTTAATAAAGGCATAAACACATTAAAAACAAAACAGATGCTTTAAACTCATAAATACTCTATAAATGTTCACTACTAACCTTTCCATGAACATGATTTGATTATAACTGCAGATCAAGGACAGAGCGAGAGCCTACTGTAACGCCTGCGATTTATATAAAATAATATATTAAATGCAACATACAGTTAAAGTCAGAATTATTAGCGCCCCTGTTTTTTCCTCAATTTCTGTTTAACGGAGAGCAGATTTTCTTCAACACATTTCTAATCATAGTAGTTTTAATAACTCATCTCTAATAACTGATTTATTTTCTCTTTGTCATGATGACAGTAAATAATATTAGACTAGATATTCTTCAAGACACTTCTATACAGCTTACAGAGACATTTAAAGGCTTAACTAGGGTAATTAGGTTAACTAGGCAGGTTAGGGTAATTAGGCAAGTTATTGTATAATAGGGTTGGGCGATGTCGACCAATTTGGCATGTACGATGTCTAATGTGAAGCATCGCGATGGGCATCGTCATGTGAAAAGGCGGAGGCGGTGTTTGACAGAGTGCACGCGACCTGTCTGAAGAGCGAAGAGGGATCCGGTGGTGAGGGGTGAGAAGGGTGCGTGACTTATTTGAGGACCGGGAGGGAGACGCCGGGAGATTATCACTCGTTTGTGGGCATCCGGGAGTCTCTATGCATTTGCGGGAGACTCCCAGATCTTCCGGGAGACTTGGGATGTCTGAATATCATGTCTAACAACTAGAGTGAGACGCGATCCAGCGAGTTCAGACGATCGCATGACAGTGTGTGATGTGCGATGTGCGTTTTGAGCGGACTGAGGGCTGTTCAGAAATGCTAGGTAAAACATGGTGTGGATGTGGATCGTTTTCGTTCTAAAATGCCATTTTAAAGCCAAGACGTATTAGTGTAAACAGGGCATAAGTGTGTATTTTTCGCGAGCAGGTTTGCGGCGATGCCGGCTCAGCATCATGTTGTCTATTGGCCATCGGCTATGGACGATGCCATCGTCTATCTTCCCAAGCCTATTGTATAAAGATGGTTTGTTCTGTAGACTGTCGAGAAAAAAAATTACCTTAAAGGGGCTAATAATTTTGACCTTAAATGGTGTGTAAAAAATTAAAAACTGCTTTTATTCTAGCTGAAATAAAACAAATAAGACTTTCTCCAGAAGAAAAAATATTATCAGAATTACTGTGAAAATTTCCTTGCTCTGTTAAACATCATTTGGGAAATATTCAGAAAAGAAAAACAAATTTCCTAGGGGGGCTAATAATTCTGACTTCAACTGTACATGAACACATACAGACTCCCTAATTAGTTTTTTCAAATATAGAAGAGATCGCGAGCTCGATCGAGAAAGTGAAACCGCTCGCACTTTTAGACGGCCTCGTAAAACAACAACAGGACACGGCACATTTTGTTCTACTTGGCTTTGTGGCTGTTCATCAAGACGACGACAAGGTTTGTTTGAGCTCGGGTCGACCTTGGCTTGTTATTATGTATATATTATAATCGTGTAATGTTTCGGCTGTATCTTTAAAAATGTTGGTTCCTTTGTTTTCATTCTCCTGGCGTATCTCTGCAAACCAATATCGTTTAGCTGTGCGTCTAGCTCTGCCTTTTTGTACCCTTTGTCCTGCTTGGCACCCTTTGTATAGGGTGATCAAAAAGTGGTACGGTTCGCTTTTAGGGACCCTTTGACAGTGGAAACGGCCATAAAAGCGTACCAAACTGTACCGTACTACTCTGTGGAAATGGGCCATTAGAGTGTTCATTTGCTGAAATTTATATTAAAATCTGTTTTATTTGTATTGTGTAACAAATATTTGTAAGTTTTTTTTGCGTAGTATCTATTGTGAAAAGGGGAAAAACAATAAATCATTGTGTGAATGCTGTAATGTATAATCAATTTTCCGTTAAAAAGGTGTGAAGGTCATGTGACCATTAGGAAGACCCAGGGTAGAAGGAAGATGTGTTCCCTGTTCTTGCAGTCTCCCGAGTTCGTTCTCCCCTAGGTAACTTGGAAAGATCGGTCTCCAGAAGAACACGAGCCCGTTCTCTGCGTTCTTGGAATTGAGAAACAGCCAATGGCAAATCAGCGCTGTTTAAGAACATGCTCAATAGCGCTCAAATGTAAGTCGGAAATGGACGTTTTTAAAATTTCAATACCAACATGTACCGAATTCCAGTATCATGACAACAGTAGTTAGTATTTAAAACAAGTACTAGTGACCAAAAAGTAGATATTAGTTTTTGTGTTGGAATAAATGCTTAAACACTTGCCATACACGATTGGTCTGTCATTTATTTTTCTTCAAATAAAAGAACAGGTGCAGTAATAGTCAAATCCTTATTTGACAGCATGCAAATGAAACAAACACACACACACACAAGGACAAACGGCATCACGTGGTGTCATATGTTCGACTTTAATAACCACTGCCACTTCTTACCCTGAAAAAAATGCTTACCTTTACCTTTTTTGGTCTTGTTTCTAGTCCAAATATCTGAAATATCTATTGCCTCATTTTCAGAAATAATATGCCAAAATGAAGAGAGTTTTTCCTTAAAACAAGCAAAACAATCTGCCCATGGGGTAAGCTAAATATTCTTGTTTTTCCTTTTGACATAATATTATTTATATATTATTATATTAATATTGTTAGCCCGTTGGCAGATTATTTAGCTTGTTTTAAAGCAAAACTCACTTAATTTTGGCATATTATTTCATAAAACAAGACAATATTTTTTGCTTGTCTATAAAATGCTTCTTGATTTAAGAGTGTTTAGATATTTGGACTAGAAACAAGACAAAAAATCTAAGTAAGAAAGCATGTTTTGCAGCGTGTCAGCGTGACGTTGCAGTTTATTGATGTTCTTCATCATGCGCTTACACACACACACTGGAGCATGGCAGGCATTAAACCCAGGCAGCTTTCTCAAAGGGAATCATTGTTTAATTGATTATAATATTTTAGCTTCTCTAAAAATTGATGTTCACCGTTCTCACTATTTGCCAAGTCACCACCTACTCCCTGTCCTGGATAACATTCAGGCCTACTCATCATCCCTTTCTACCCCTCTCAGCAAATTATACAGCTCGATAGCCACGTCCATTCCCCAAGCCTTGCTTAAACCATGATTACTTGTTTCTTCCCTGACTTTGAAACATTTATTGTGCATTGTTTTTCACTGTGAGGACCAGCAGTTCTTAAAACATAGAGTAAAGGCCTGTTCACACCATGCATGACAATGATAAATATAACGATTCAATACATCTTTATTTCTATAGAGCTTTTACAATGTAGATTGTGTCAGAGCAGCTTAACATAGAAGTTCTAGTAAACTGAAGCTGTGTCAGTCCAGTTTTCAGAGTTGAAGTTCAGTTCAGTGTGGTTTAATATTCACTGCTGAGAGTTTAAACACTGAAGAGCAAATCCATCGATGCACAGCTCTACAAGTCCCGAACCAAGCAAGCCAGTGGCGACAGTGACAAGGAACAATTGACGAAAGTGAAGAAATAAAAAAAGCCTTGAGAGAAACCAGGCTCAGATGGGCACGACCATTTGTCTTCTGGCCAAACGTCTTGTGCAGAGTTGCAGTCTAGGCACCTGAGGCTGGAGAATGCTGGACGTCCATCGTGGAGAAGCTGCAGGTGTGAGTAGGTCACCGGCGGGTGTTCTGGCCTACAGCACTAATGCGGAGACTCGTCTGTCACCGTGGTCTTTCAGTAATTACTCTCATGCTGTCCACTCCTTCATGACCGTCACAGCATCTGCTTAGGATGCGGCCGGGTCCAAGGTTATGGATACCCCTAGAAACTCTCTATGTTTGGTATCATCTCTTCCGAGGACTTGGATCACATCGATGGTGCTGCACAATAACAACGCTGCATATGTTAATAATAACACTAATGATCAGTAACGATAATGATCTGTTTATTTCTAGATGATGCTTTTAATTGTCTCTTGTGAGAAGCAGATGTCCCCAGTGTGTTTATAGCTCATCTGAACACATCGTAACATATAGTCAATCTAATCAAACAGTCAATCTAGCAATCGTAGTCAATCCCCCAGCATTTTCAACACAAACACACTGAAACTAGCACTTGATTTCTACGCTTGTTTTATTTCTGTGCTTCGATTTCCCATCAGGAGATGAACCAAGAGTTTAAGGAAAGGTGCAGTATGTAGGATTTACAACCTAGTGGTTGAACTAGGTATTGCAGTCCAAATTATTGCATTTTTTTCACTCTGTGTACTCCATGTACATGCAGGTTGCCAGATTGACGACACTAACATGAGCAAGAGTGTTTTTTACGTTTTGGAATATTATTTTGTAATAAAAAAAAAACCCTAATGTGGATTTTTATCCCTCTGAATCTGTGTCTTATTTTGAAGGGTTCATCCTACGGTCACAATTTTAGACTTTCCCCAGAGGTTGAGGCAGCCTTCATGACTGAAATAAATTATGTCGTGTTTTTCACCAAGGCAACCCGGAGTGCTGGAATGTAATTGTGTAAACTGGCAGTGGGCTGGTTATAGAGACCAAAACAAAGACAGACATTCCAACAAAAAATGCACATTTTTAATGGACAATTACTAACTTTATTGTTTTTCAGACAAACAATTATGTTCACTTGAGGTGTTTTTAAGAGCACTTTTTAACATAGACATGAAAATAACACATGTAATTTAATTGAATGCCTTTCTGTATAGATATAAGTTTGTCAGATTGTAATTAGCATGGTTCTTAAATACCTGCAAACCTATTATGGTATTTTTATGCTTCAGAAGAGTCAAAAACTTATATACAGTACCTTTAAGACTGATCTCATCTGAATATAAAACAGAAGAAAGGAGATGTTTGTTTAATTTGTGATTTGAGGTTGACTATTTATAAAATAGTTTGTCTTAATAAATTGGATAGGTTGATAAAATACAAATACAATGCTTAAGTTCAACATAAAAATTCAATGTAAACGACTTTTTTGTGCTATCATATAACATAACGAAAAGGCGGAGCTAGACGTGCAGCTAAACGAGATTGGTTTACAGAGATACGTCACTCGCAGAAGCAGGAGAATGAAAACAATCCATTTTTAAAGATACAGCCGAAACATTACACCATTATAATATATACATAATAACAACATATAACTGTTGTCGAACTGTCCTTCACAAATCCCACCTTTGGGCTGTTTTCTGTTACTTTACGCCTGCTGCTTTTCAGTAGAGATGACCAAATGCTGGAGTATGTCATTCAGATGACGGACAATTACAAATGTGTGCTCAGCCACTCTTCAAATCTTTCACCTTATCTGATTGAGCTCAGTTCCTGTGCATTGGTTAGCTGGGTTTTGTAGACCACTATATGCTCATGCATGCATGCAAATGCACAGTCAACCCTGCAGCCAACGCAAAGAGAGCCACGTGTTATGAAATGCACCAGATTATTTTGCATAAGGTTTTAAAATGTGCTCCATTCAGTGTAGTGTCAAAGCATATGAGAGTAAGGGAACAGCATTCAAGTTTAAGAATCTTCACGCAAATGGCCACATGGAAAAAATGTTGAGGTGTTGAAACTAAATGTTTTTTTTAAACTTCCATGCTAGTTGGAAAATGCTTTGGAGAAATATAAGGTGATCTCATTTGGTCCAGTTTAGTGGATTATTCTGCCTTGTGGGACAGAGTTGCTGGGTTTTAAATTTGACATAGATTACAGAATGGACAAAATATGCATGGAAATAACTGACACACATCTCCTCAAGGAGACGTTACAATGGAGTGAATAATTAATTGAACATTCAGTTTAAGAATATGAACATTCTTAAACTCTAAAAGTTTATGTTTTAGAGCACCGTCTGCTGTCAAAAACTAGCCTAGAATGCCGTCTGCTGTTCAAAAACTAGCCTAGAGCACCGTCTGCTGTCAAAAACTAGCCTAGAGCACCGTCTGCTGTCAAAAACTAGCCTAGAATGCTGTCTGCTGTTCAAAAACTAGCCTAGAGCGTTGTCTGCTGTTCAAAAACTAGCCTAGAGCGCCATCTGCTGTTCAAAAACTAGCCTAGAGCGCCGTCTGCTGTTCAAAAACTAGCCTAGAGCGCCGTCTGCTGTTCAAAAACTAGCCTAGAGCGCCGTCTGCTGTTCAAAAACTAGCCTAGAGCGCCGTCTGCTGTTCAAAAACTAGCCTAGAGCGCCGTCTGCTGTTCAAAAACTAGCCTAGAGCGCCGTCTGCTGTTCAAAAACTAGCCTAGAGCGCCGTCTGCTGTTCAAAAACTAGCCTAGAGCGCCGTCTGCTGTTCAAAAACTAGCCTAGAGCGCCGTCTGCTGTTCAAAAACTAGCCTAGAGCGCCATCTGCTGTTCAAAAACTAGCCTAGAGCGCCGTCTGCTGTTCAAAAACTAGCCTAGAGCGCCGTCTGCTGTTCAAAAACTAGCCTAGAGCGCCGTCTGCTGTTCAAAAACTAGCCTAGAGAGCCGTCTGCTGTTCAAAAACTAGCCTAGAGAGCCGTCTGCTGTTCAAAAACTAGCCTAGAGAGCCGTCTGCTGTTCAAAAACTAGCCTAGAGCGCCGTCTGCTGTTCAAAAATTAGCCTAGAGCGCCGTCTGCTGTTCAAAAACTAGCCTAGAGCGCCGTCTGCTGTTCAAAAACTAGCCTAGAGCGCCGTCTGCTGTTCAAAAACTAGCCTAGAGCGCCGTCTGCTGTTCAAAAACTAGCCTAGAGCGCCGTCTGCTGTTCAAAAACTAGCCTAGAGCGCCGTCTGCTGTTCAAAAACTAGTCTAGAGAGCCGTCTGCTGTTCAAAAACTAGTCTAGAGCGCCATCTGCTGCTCAAAAACTAGTCTAGAGCGCCATCTGCTGCTCAAAAACATGCCTAGCGCACTGTCTGCTGCTCAAAAACTAGCCTAGAGCGCCGTCTGCTGTTCAAAAACTAGTCTAGAGCGCCGTCTGCTGTTCAAAAACATGCCTAGCGCACCGTCTGCTGTTGAAAAACTAGCCTAGAGCGCCGTCTGCTGTTCAAAAACTAGCCTAGAGCGCCGTCTGCTGTTCAAAAACTAGCCTAGAGCGCCGTCTGCTGTTTAAAAAACTAGCCTAGAAAGCCGTCTGCTGTTTGAAAACTTGTCTAGAGCACCGTCAGCTGCCAAAGCTAGCTCAGAGCACTGTCTGCTGTCAAAAATTAGCCTAGAGCGCTGTCTGCTGTTCAAAAACTAGACTAGAACGCTGTCTGCTGTTTAAAAACTAGCCTAGAGCGCTGTCTGCTGTTAAAAATATTGACTAGAACGCTGTCTGCTGTTAAAAATATTGACTAGAACGCTGTCTGCTGTTAAAAAACTAGCCTAGAGCGCTGTCTGCTGTTCAAAAACTAGACTAGAACGCTGTCTGCTGTTTAAAAACTAGCCTAGAGCGCTGTCTGCTGTTAAAAATATTGACTAGAACGCTGTCTGCTGTTAAAAATATTGACTAGAACGCTGTCTGCTGTTAAAAAACTAGCCTAGAGCGCTGTCTGCTGTTCAAAAACTAGACTAGAGCGCTGTCTGCTGTTCAAAAACTAGCCTAGAACGCTGTCTGCTTTTCAAGACTAGCCTAGAATGCCGTCTGTTGTCAAAAACTACCCTAGAGCACCGTCTGCTGTTCAAAAACTAGACTAGAACGCTGTCTGCTGTTTAAAAACTAGCCTAGAGCGCCGTCTGCTGTTCCAATACTAGCCTAGAGCGCATTCTGCTGTGATAAACTAGCCTAGAGCACTGTCTGCTGCTCAAAATCTAGCCTAGAGCGCCGTCTGCTGTTCAAAAACTAGCCTAGAGCGCCGTCTGCTGTTCTAAATCTAGCCTAGAGCGCCGTCTGCTGTTCAAAAACTAGCCTAGAGCGCATTCTGCTGTTATAAACTAGCCTAGAGCGCCATCTGCTGTTAAAACAGAATCAATGCCAAATCAGTTTCTCCAGTGACGTTTCACCACTGCTCTACTTGCTAATTAATAAAATGTCACTGACACTTTGAGGGTCAAAAATTCACACAAGGGCAAAACAAATGTAATATCCATGTGTCCTGACATTGTGAAGTGATACAGCTGATTTGTGTATAAAGGCCAGAGGGTGCTCCCACAAAGAAGAAACCAAGGAAATCCCCATAGTGTTGCTTTATAAACAGATTATTGTACTGCTTTCATCTATTCAGCATGAGTAATAATCACACGGCTGTGCAATCATCTCACAGAAGAATTCATTTCAGATGCTCGACTATTGTTATGAAGTGAGATTGTAGTAAATGTGGTGTTTTCATAAGCATTTAAAAGCATTAAAAGCATAGCATTTAATACACAAAACCGTAGTTTGCTGAGTAGCAACACAAACAGCGGGCATTATTGCAGAATAATTATCTTTGATTTGATTATCACACTTTTAAATAGTCTGTAGGGCGCCACAGTGGCTCAGAAGTTAGCACTGTCGACTCGCAGCAAAAAGGTCGCTGGTTGGAGTCCCGGCTGGGCCCAAACACATAGGCTATAGGTGAATGGATGAACTAAACTTGCCGTAGTGTATAGGTGTTTCCCAGTACTGAGTGGCAGCTGGAAGGGCATCCGCTGTGTAAAACATATGCTGGAATAGTTGGTGGTTCATTCCGCTGTGGCGACCTCTGAAATAGAGACTAAGCTGAAGGAAAATGAATGAAGGAACCTAATAAACAGTCTGTGATTATGAATGCGATGTTGCACAGCTTGTCAGTAAATTAAGACTCTATGTAGTAAACGCCGCTCCATCTGAAAGCATGTGCTGGAAATTTACTACTGAATACAGAACCGGCTTTACTGACAAAATGTGGGCAACATTAGTAAAAATACATGTTTAATTTGTTTGCATGAATGATTTTAAGGAGTTGACAAGCTACAAGAACATCAATGACCTATTTTTTTTGTTTGTTTACTTCTTGAAGTTGGTGATATGAGTGGTTATTGATTAAAGAGCACCTATGTTACCCCTTTTTCCAGATTTAATATAAGTCTTTTGTGTCTCCGGAATGTGTCTGTAAAGTTTCATCTCAAAACACCCATCAGATTATTTATTATACCTTTTAAAAGTTTCTATTTTATAGCTTTAGCATCAGGTAGCAGTTTTGTTGTACCTTTAAGTCTAGTCCTTCCCGCCCACCATTTCAACATGCCTTTCTGCGTGCCTCAATCTCCTCCCTCGGCTGCCTCAGACCACAGACAGACATAAAGGAAGCAGATCTCACATTGTGAGAAATACTACAGTAAGAACTTTACCAATGAGTATTTGATGCATTTGTTGTAGAGTTGCAACGATGAGACACGCACAAAGTTCACGCACACACACACACAGCTTGGACATGCACACACACAGACAGCGCGCACGTTTAGCTTTGCATTCTTTTTGAATGCAAATGTGACAGTATACTGCTGTATGGATATCTTGTTATTTTCATGAACAAAATAAACCTGATTTAACGTCCACAAAGTGGGATTGAAGCATCTTCACGCCGCTGTGCTGATGAAGTAAAGCTGAAGTAAATCGCTGTAATTGATTCCACACATGCTCTGTTTTAAAACATGTTAAACTTGTAAAACTCACTCTTGATCACGTTTGATGATGATTGATGATCCTAGCAAACTGAACAGACCTTTTATTACCGGCTGCTTTGCAAAATAAAGCGTCCTGACTTGTTGATATGATTATACACGTTACTATGGAGACATGTTAATACGCAGCTGTCAATCAATATTGGTGGGCGGGGGGACTGCACTCCTACGTCAAGTTGCGGTCGGTCTGAAAACCGCTCCAATTGGTCCACCGTTTCTATGTTGTTAAATTGGAAAAAAAAGGACTGGGTGTGTTTATTTCACCCCAATATGACGATCTATACACTATACCAACACACGTCTGTCCAAACAGCTTGAAAAGTAGATTTTTCACCATAGGTGCCCTTTAAATACTCTCCATAGCTAATCTAATAATGATTTATACACACTGTAAAATATATCTGTAAGTTAGCAGTTTTTTGTATTTTGTGATTTAATTTTTTATTATTTGGAAAGAACAAGCCAAAACATCCCCAACAGGAAAGATAAAGGAGTGCAAAATCCCACCTTCAGATTTAAAGCCACTAATAAAAGGCTATATTTTTTACAAATGGCAAGCAGAATAGGATCAGTGCTGAGAAAATAAACTTTTTGAAATCCAGCCAGAAATATAGGAAGAAAATCAAACTGTTTTTTTTTAGCTCAAGACAGGATGAGATTGCTTACAGAAGATGCCGTATCGGACACACACTGAAAAAAATTATCTGCAAAGTTGTCGCAAACAATATGGGTTGAATTCAAACAAACAAATAAAATTTAGTGATGTTCAACTTAATTTGTTTATTTAAGTTCAGCCTAAATAAATAGTTTACAACCACTTAACTTAAAAAAAAATTAGTAAATCCAAGGAATCATCTTTAAATATTTTTTTCCGTGTAGAAGACTCACACATGTGCATTTACTCAAAAAAACAACCCCCAAAATGTCAATATTGCAACCAAAACCAAATTGTCAAACATATACTTGTGGGATGGCCTATTTTTAATGTTACTAGACAACGTTTTTTTTTATCTGTAGAGACTTTAAATGAATTGTTTTTAAATGTGAATCCTTCCAGAATTGTACAATTTTTATCAGAAGTAAACCTTAAACCTTTTAATCTTATGTATTATTATTTATGTATTTCATCTTAAGTATTATTTATTGATGTTGATCACTTTTTATTGTTAAAGTATTTTATAATTCTAGAAAAGTGATATTTATAAAATATATAATATTGAAACTTGATCATTTTTTTTGCCATGACATAGCCGGAGAAGCTGATATGGCAATAAATAAATAAGTAGATCTATCTATGAGCAATTCCATGCAAATGTCAACCTTTGCCATTAAAAAAAATTACGTTTTCACCAAAAACTTCAGAACGCAGCAGCACGAGTGATCTTTGATGAACCCAAAAGAGCACATGTCACTCCGCTACTCACCCGTTTGCACTGGCTGCCAGTTGCTGCCCGCATCAAATTCAAAGCTCTGATGTTTGCTTACAAAGCGACCTCTGGCTTTGCTCCTTCTTATCTGCTCTCACTTCTGCAGATATATGTGCCCTCCAGAAACTTGCGTTCTGTGAATGAACGTCGCCTCGTGGTTCCATCCCAAAGAGGGAAGAAATCACTTTCCCGAACTCTCACATTCAATCTGCCCAGTTGGTGGAATGAACTCCCTAACTACATCAGAACAGCAGAGTCACTTGCTGTCTTCAAGAAACGACTAAAAACTCAACTGTTTAGTCTCCACTTTCCTTCCTAATCTTAACTGCCTCTCTGGCTATACCACTAACTGTACTCTCTCTCTCTCAAAAAAAAAAAAACTTACATTTCTAATGCTTTGCTTCTTAGACTTTACACACCTGAAACTTGTCTATAGCACTTGTTCACTGCTGCTCTTATAGTTGTGTAAATTGCTTCCTTGTCCTCATTTGTAAGTCGCTTTGGATAAAAGCGTCTGCTAAATGACTAAATGTAAATGTAAAATAGCAAAACTGTTTGTGCATTTTTTGTGTAGGCTTGTATTTTACCGTACTTTAGAAATGCTCAATGTCTCTGTCAATGTTTTCAAACAATTATATTTAATTTACCAAAGTCACACAAGTGGCAGTTTCACATCCGTCTCATCCATAACGACACTTTTTCCTTATAGATGCAAAAATGTCAAATAAAATGAAGTCAATCATTCTTGTTCTATAGAGACATGTTTTATCCTTTAGGTTAGGTCTTTTGGGTTGTGCGGTTTAATTCACAAATTTTCTACAAAGTATGTTGTACACAGCAAACTTGCATAGTTTTTTGGTCACATCCATTATGCATGTTTATTTTCCTCCTTTAAAATATGAAACATTTACAGGTTGATATTTTTGTAGTCCCATAACTCTGTGGTTAGTTGTTCTGAAAAATATAAACAGATGTTTCAATATAATGTTAACATACTTTCTATGTCAATTTATGTTTTCAGTTTTTACTGCAAATGCCACATCTATAACGCTGCAATTGCTCTTATCTTTTATTTTTCCCTGTATATAATTATGCTTTTTAATTGCATTATCAGATCTTAATCTTCCTTTTAACAACTTTTAACCTTAAAGTTCTAAAAAGTGACTTTTATGAACATTTTTATTAATTTGCAGTGCGATATTGTCTGGGTTGGTGTTGGATATTACGCTACTATAGGTGACCATAGGTCGAGGTGGACACCCATAACATGTGGAGTCCCACAAGGTTCAATTCTGGCACCTCTCCTGTTCAACCTTCATATGCTCCCTCTGAGCCAAGTAATGAGAGAGAACCAAACCTCCCACCACAGCTATGCTGATGACACTCAGATCTACCTAGCCTTACTGCCTAATGACTACAGCCCCATTGACACCCTCTGCCAGTGCATTGATGAAATCAACTGTTGGATGTGCCAAAACTTTCTTCAAACTCAGAGAAAACAAGTCATTGTGTTTGGGAACAGAGATGAGGTTCTCAAGGTGAATGCGTACCTTGGCTCTAAAGGTCAAACAACAAAAAATAAGGTCAAGAATCTTGGTGTGACTCTGGAGTCAGATCTGAGTTTCAATAGTCATGTGAAAGCAGTCAGTAAATCAGCATACTATCATCTCAAACACATTGCTGGAATCAGATGCTTTGTTTCCAGTGAGGATTTAGAGAAACTTGTTCATGCTTTTATCAGCAGCAGGGTGGATTACTGTAATGGCCTCCTCACTGGCCTTCCCAAAAACAAAGTGAAACAGTTGCAGCTCATCCAGAACGCTGCGGCCAGGATTCTGACCAGAACCAGGAAATCAGAGCACATCACACCTGTCCTCAGGTCTTTACACTGGCTCCCAGTTACATTCAGAATAGATTTTAAAGTATTATTACTGGTCTATAAATCACTAAATGGCCTAGGACCTCAATACATTACAGATATGCTCACTGAATACAAACCTAACAGATCACTCAGACCTTTTGGATCACATAAACTAGAAATTCCAAGAGATTCAGTCAAAGCAGGGTGAATCTGCCTTCAGCCACAGCGCCCCCTAGTGCTGGAATCAGCTTCCAGAAATTATCCGATGTGCTCCAACATTAGGCACATTCACATCAAGACTGAAAACACATCAGTTTAGCTGTGCCTTTACTAAATGAGCACTGTGCTACATCTCACAGATCACACTATTGTGTCTTTCTTTTCTTTTTCATTCATTTATATCCTGTTTTAACACATTTTAATCTGTTTTTATGTTATTATTCTTTATACTCGTCTCTTTTATTCCTTTTCGTGTAAAGCACTTTGAGTTGCCCATGTGTATGAAATGTGCTGTATAAATAAACTTGCCTTGCCTAAACCACCAACACACACTAAATGGGTAGAAAATGTCACGCATATCTAAAACTAGAAAAACTCAAATATTGCACCCAAGGCTCAAATAATAGGTTCTTCAAAGTTTGGAGACTATTCCTGTCATATTTTGAGGACAGATTTATTCCAAATACTTAGATTCAGGGGCGGGAGCTTACAATTCATTTATTTATTTATTAATATTGTTATTATTATTATTATTTTGATTATGTTTGAGTTGCTCTGTTAAGATCTTCAGTTCTGAAAAATTCAATGGCTCATAAATATACCCTGTGGAAACCCCTCTTGCTTGGCTAATATTACACTTTAGCTCTGAAACCTGATAAAGTTTGGAGAAGTGCAGGGATCTAATAGCATCCAGCCGCACAGACCTAATCAACATTTTAAGACCTTCTCGTAATTTCATTTACTTTAAGCCAGAGATAAACAGACAGCGATGTTAATGAACATGGAGATTTAGATTTAACAGACTATAACTTCAGGCTTTCACAATCTGACATCCTCAATTCAAAAGCACACAATTCTGAACAGCTAACAGGACTAAAAGGAAAATGAATGAATAATCACGCCAAAAAAACAGATGATAGAATCGTATGTGCATTAGGATTTGTTGATGTGGAATTGCTGTATTTAATCCCTGAAGGGAGACGGTGGAAAACAGGCCACTGTATATAACCTGGTGTTTAATGCTGGACAGAGTGCTGATCTGAGATCAAGTCACATGGGATTTGACATCACAGTAAATGGGACGCTGTTGTGTAACTGCTGTTATTCAGAACAGACATTAAAGGGGAGAGAGATTGTTTATGGTCGTGTTTATGTGACGATATTATAGGTTTTGGTGTCATTATGTTATGCTAACTTGGCTTTTTTTGTGTTTTCCTTTATTTTACAGTCAATTGCTGTTTGATTTAAACGTCACAGTATTTTATATGTAAATATAAGCAGTTTCTTTTTTGTTATATATTATTTTACCTTTCTAAACGTTAACAACTCTCAAATAGTCAAAAGAAATATGTTTGCTGTTTGTTCAAACTACTTATTTAAAATAAGCTGAATCAACACAATTTGGAGGGGGGACAACTTAATTGTTTTATGCTCAATCCACTTACATTTGTAAAAACTAATGAGTTAACTAAGTTCCTTCATCTTGTCCCAATACAAAAAGATTGTGTGGAGCCCAGCATGTTTTCACAGTAAATACAGAACAACATCCTAAAGTGAAACATTTACTGTATTAAAAATAAATAAATAAAAACACTAATTTATTCATTAAATAATATAAAAAGGGAGGAGATAGAGTATAAACCAATAGAGAAAATCACATTATTATTTACAAATGAAATGAAGTTGACCAGACAAAACATGAAGTATATTGTCTGCAATGAAACACAAGTCGAAGTAAATTTGCAAATCACTACTGTTTTTATGTCTGATTATTTGTCATTTGGGATTGTATAATAGCAGAATGACAATTTAATAGCATAATAATGCAAGCTTTTTTTAAAAAGACATAATTTATTCTTAAGAATATTTACTATAGTTATAATCATTTTAATAATTTAATAATTAGGGATTAGAATGTGAACAATATATGCAAAACAAAATATGAATAGTAATAATAAATAATATCAAAACACTGCATGCTAACAAGAACTAGAAAAAAAGTCCCATTTTTAAAACCATTCATTTACTGACACTTACACCTCTAATAGAGATTGGATGAAATTAGAGGCTACACAATAAGCTAAAATGTTGCTAACATTGGTTTTTATGTATGAGCGAAATACTCACTGGCCACTTGATTAGATAGGCCCATTAGTACCAATTGAGCATTGTGCCAATGCCCCAGCCTACCTGAGTATTGCTGCTGACCATGTCCATCCCTTTATGACCACAGTGTACCCATCTGCTACCCATGAGATTGGCATCATGGATGTGCAGCCGACAAATCTGCAGCAACTGTGTGATGCTATCATGTCAATATGGAGCAAAATCTCTGAGGAATACTTCCAGTAGCTTGTTGAATCTCTGCCACGAAGGATTAAGTCAGTTCTGAAGGCAAAAGGGGGTCCAACCCAGTACTAGTAAGGTGTACCTAATAAAGTGGCCGGTGAGTGTATATTGCATCACCAAAAATAATTGAGGTCTATAATAACCGTTGTGCGATAAGTCAATAAATTAGACAGGCCAAACTCACAACACTTTAACTTTCGTGCACAGCCAACCTCTTTTTTTAATATCTGAACTTTTCTTTCCATTAAATGGACTAGCATTAGCTCTTAAAACAGCGCCTTCATGTGAACTGAAGGGTCTCTTAGACACAACACCCATCCCATTCTCAGGTTGACTATTAGCTTCTTTTTATAGACACACTCTCGCAGCTATAAATGAAGGGGTTTCCCCACCAACACATGCATTCAGATGCACACATGCGTTCACTTCTACTTCAGTATCCACAGCAACCGCACAACCACTGTAGCACATGCTGTGCTCAACCTTCTCAATGAGAAACTGCACCCACTGAATCACTGATGGAACATGGTTGTGTGTAGGTTGTCAACAGGTTTTCGAGGTGTTGTTTATTCTCAGTATTGACTCGTAATTTGAATGCCCACTGAATCATGCCATTTTGCCTTCTGGCGGCCTCTTTTGTGCTGAAGCACAGCGTTATTCAGTGAACTGAACTGATTCTTTGAGTAAACAGACAGAGCTGGATTGTTCACCAGCGGTTTGTCCAGTTAGAGTTGTTCTGATCAGATCATCACATACAGAGATGGTTTATTCTGGATCATGCACGTGTTTTTGTCTTTTCGATTGATTCCTCTTGGTTTGATCATTTTCGGCTGTTTAATTTCTGCATAAGCTGCTCTAACATTCAAAGTACTTATTTTGATACTGGCAAGATAAGATGTTTATTTTATCCCTTTTCATTAATGCATGTTATAGAATTTGTGAATGAGTCTTCAATATTATGTTTAAGTATACTAGATATTTCAGTAATGTAGTCAAAATAATTCTGCCGGTTTCTTATGAATCTGTCCCCATCCTTTCAACAACCATGAATGTAATACAAAATTGTACTTTTTCTTTTACTCCATAAGAATAAATTAGGATTTGTACTATCTTTTATCACAATCTAAGAATTAGAAAATGCTAACTAATTTTAGTATTAGTATTATTGTAAATGAAAGTTTTGTTTACAATGAGCTAAAATATGTTATGCTGAATGGCAGAAATAGTGTGGACAGATCTCTGTCGCTAATGATAATGTGTTTATTTTGATACTTAAAGGACAAAAAAATGCATATTTATATATTGATCCAAGTATTGCTAGTCTGAGTCTTGCCATTAAAGTTTTGCTCATGCTGCAATAAATAAATAAACAGACAACAACAACAAAAAAACAAATATCCCAAATAGTTCTTGCTGTTTTATTTATTTTATTATATATATATATAGTTGAAGTCAGAATTATTAGCCCCCCTGAATTATTCGTCCCCCAATTTCTGTTTAACGGAGTGACAATTTTTTTAACACATTTCTAAACATAATAGTGTTAATAACTCATCTCTAATAACTGATTTATTTTATCTTTATCATGATGACAGTAAATAATATTAGACTAGATATTCTTCAAGACACTTCTATACAGCTTAAAGTGACATTTAAAGGCTTAACTAGGTTAATTAGGCTAACTAGGCAGGTTAGGGTAATTAGGCAAGTTACTACATAACAATGGTTTGTTCTGTAGACTATTAAAAAAATATATATAGCTTAAAGGGGCTAATAATATTGACCTTAAAATTGTTCTTAAAAAATTAAAAACTGCTTTTATTCTAGCTGAAATAATACAAAAGAAAATACTTTCTCCAGAAGAAAAAATATTATCAGACATACTGTGAAAATTTCCCTGCTCTGCTAAACATCATTTGGGAAATATTTTTTAATAATAATTTTTTTATGGGTTTTCACCTTTATTGGGATAGGACAGTGGAGTTTTTACAGACAGGAAAGTGTGGGGAGCAGAGAGAGGGGAAAGATCGGCAAAGGACCTCGAGCTGGGAATCGAACTCGGGTCGCCGTGAGCACATTGGTGCTATGTGTCGACGCACTAACCACTAGGCTATTGGCGCCGACTCATTTGGGAAATATTTAAAAATAAAAATAAAATATTGTGCTGTTCTCTGTGGTCCACTTATAGTTTTGTCTAAACAAGCATTTTACATCAAGAAATATAATTTGAAAGTAGACTATTTTCTGCGCTGTATTTGACCCTCATTAAAATGCTCTGTTTGAATGGCCGTGGCTGAGTGTAGACTCAGAAGTAAACACCCACTGCTGTGATTGGTTAACAGTTTTGCATAATAGTGAGTACATAGAAGTCAAGTCAAGTGGAGCTGTTTTGTCATTCCACTACATGTGTGGACATACAGTGGAACATACACTTAAACTGTACACATAACCATAGACAGACCATACAAGTACTTTCACATAAGACAAAACAGTATTGTGCAAGATATTGCAGAATAAAACAGAATAAAACAAGTAGTGCAACATGATTGTGTGGTACATTCACAAGTAAACATTGTTTTCCTTACTGAGTGCTTGCAAGTTGGAGTTTAGGTAAAGTTTGCAGTGTAGAGAGCAGAGTATTTCTACAGATGGTTTGTCAAACCCACTCACCTGTGAGACACACTCAGAAATGCACAATGTTTTATAGAGATATGAAGTGATTTTTAGAAAGTGTCTGGTGCAAACTGGTGCGAGTGGATGTGATCTAGGACTATGGCATCATGTGTGTCAAAATATCAAAGGGATGTTGGTTTCTCTAATCTTTCTGTTTTTCTGCCATCATCAGGACTGCAGTGAGGGAAGGAGACATGTCTCAGGACAAGCAAACCTACCCCATAATGGGGGAAAATAACCCCCTTCACAACAATGTCTACGGGCCCCCCAAAACTGATGCCTTTGGAATGCCTCCCCCAAACTACAGCCAGGGTCCAGGGGCCCCTCCGTATGCGGCACCAGGATCATATGGTCCACCCGATTATGGCCAGCCTGCCTACGGACAGCCTCCGGCACCAGGGTTTGGTCCTGGCCCTGGCCCATACCCACAGATGCCATATCCACAGATGCCATACCCACAAGGGCCCTACGCTCAGGGGCCATACCCTCAAAGCCCATACCAGCAGGGGCCCGGCCAGCCTGCCTTCGGTGTTGATCCTAATGGTAAGTACTATTAGGTTATTTCCAGATCAGATAATATCCAGGGGCCAGATTCACAAACACACTTTTAATTAAAAATACTTAAGATGTTTTCTCAGAGGATCAACCAGAACATTTTACAAAACATGGGACCCTTGATAATCCATATTGAGATTAATTAAAGGCAAGTAATTTCACTCTCGGGCAGTATGCTAGGGCATTCTATTTGAATGGGGAAACATCAAATAGCGATCGCTGATTGGCTCTTGTACTAGAAGGCGGGCTTTATTCGCTATATGGTGACCGCTGATTGGCTCATGTATTAGAAGGCGGGGCTTCATTCGCCATATTGACTGTTATTCCCCATTCAAGTGACACGTCTTGTGTATTCTTTAGTCTGGATTAATGTACTCCTCCAACCATGAATCCCCCCAACATCCCCTCCTCTTACCCCCATAAATAAGTTTTATTTTTTTATTTGATTTATTTTGTTTAATTATTTGATTAATTTGTTTTTCGTTTTTTATTGTTTCCATTTGTTTCTGTCTCAGGTTAGTTTGTGGTAAAAAAAAAATTTAAATGAAAATACTTTTTGTTACTGAATACTTGCAATGTAATGTAACTTGCTTTATTAAAAACACAATAAATAAAAATAAAATATAGTAAGAAATTTCTTGAGGCTCGTGCACACCGGGAGGATTTTCACTTGCGCTCATTGTCAGCATTTTATGAAATTTTCATTATTCCAAGTGATTTTCACACATTCCAAGCGATCGCACGCCTTTAATTATGTTATTTTTTTTACATATGTTGTAAAATTAATTGTTTTTAATTATGTTGTTTTATTATGTTTTCCGTTTAATTTAAAATTGCATCTGTAAAGTACATTTGATCCGATATTCCAGTTTTGCGCAAACATTTAATTTGCATCTTTGGATGGAAACACAGCCACTTTGACATCCAGGAGTAGGATTGAAGTGTGTACAATATAAAAATAAAAAACATGAAATGTAATACTTTTTCTAAAGATACTGGACTTTATTTATTTCTTAGCGGATGCATGTAAACTATCATGAAAATGATTGTTATAGTAATTAATACTAGAAAATATCATGATATAATTTTAAGTCCATATCACCTAATGCTAATGCAAACCAGTTCAAAGAATAGTTTTTTTGCACGTGTGCGACTGTCTGGCTGTGGATTAAAGCTAATAATATTGTAAATAATGTTCAGTTTCTTACACAGAGTGATTGTTTCACTTCACAAGACCTCAGTGTGTCATCAGAAGCCACGATTTGGCTATTAATTTTTCACTCATTGTTTATTTTTAATAAAAAAACTGCTGTTAAATGAATCACAGAGAGCCACGGATTCAGCTGAAAATCTTCTTTAATTAAGTAAAACAGTCACCTTTATCTTGGATGACATGTGGATGAGTAAACTAACAAGACCGTTTCATTTTTCGGGTGAACTATCCCTTTACTGACTCATTCTTAAGTTTAAAAACACAACTTAAAGTTTTTGTCTTAAACTTTTGGGAAGATTTTTCTTAACTTTTTTCCTCTAAGTTAGAAAATAATGTCGTTGCCTATGGCGTAGTGGAAAGTGCACCGACACATGCACTCTGGTGTTCGCAGTGACCCGGGTTCGATTCCTTCCTCGAGGTCCTGTGCCGATCCTTCCCCTCTCTCTGCTACCCACACTTTCCTGTCAATTCTCTCTACTGTCCTGTCAAAATAAAGTTGAAAACCCATAAAAAATAATAAAAATAAATAATAATAATAATAATAATAAATGAAAATAAAAGGCAGCTTCATGGTGTTTTCAGGCTGAATGTGTGTTTTCTCGGTGTGCTTCATCCTCTCTTGTAAAGTGCTTTGCCTGAGCAATTCAGCAAAAGGTTACCAGCTCTCTGAGTGCTGAAAATCCATCATTTCTCCTTTTTTTTACTTCATCATGCCTGCTGCAACAATCAGCACGTCTATTCAACTGTATTATTAAGAGCTTTTGCTGCTTCTGTTGATGTCGATGCTATGAAATGTGCTGTTCTTTCCAAACCTATAAAACTGGTCAAATGTACTTCAGTTTTCCATTTCTGTGTGCATTTTACTGCATGAACGTACTGTGGGTCAGTGAAGAAGAGGGTTTTTTTCAAGCATTAAAATGTGTAATTCAGTTTTACGTGTTATTATTCACTCCATACAGTTGTTGATGTCTAGTGATGTCAACAATATTTATTTGAAACATTATTTGAAACATTTTATTAGGCAAAGAAATAACCATATATGGTAACTGCAGTGACATTAATTACAATATAATTTTTTTAACAATAGTCAACTGGTCATTCAGGTCAAAAAGCACCTGGTTAAGTTGGTTCTTCAGAAAAACAATAAGATGAGTCCTTATTTGAACATCTGAAGTATTTTTAAGCATATTTATAGCCATTTGTAATAGTTAAAATCAAATTCTGGATCATTAGTGCAGTTACATGGACATTATTTCAATTATATTTATTTTCAACATTATTTGAAACATTAACCCTTTATTGGGTGAAGAACAACATATATATGATAACCTTGATATTGAGTACTACACATTTCCTGACAAAAGTCTTGTGGTGGATCTCAGTTGTAAGAGCAACAAATAATAACTTGACTTCTAGATGATTATTTGAAGTGTCAGAAGGTGGATTTCTCTGATGAAACATCTGTTAAACTGCATTAATCATCACTAATACTGCTGAAGACCTACTAGAACCCACATAAACCCAAGATTCTCACAGAAATCAATCAATTTTGGTGAAGGAAAAATCATGGTTTGGGGTTCCATTTAGTATGGGGGTGTGCGAGTGGATGATCAACATCAACAGCCTGAGGTATCAAGACATTTGTGCTGCCCATTACATTACAAACCACAGGAGAGGGCAAATTCTCCAGCAGGATAGCGCTCCTCATACTTCAGCCTCCACATCAAAGCTCCTGAAGGTCAAGGTGCTCCAGGATTGGCCAGCCCAGTCACCAGACATGAACGTTATTGAGCATGTCTGGGGTAAGATGAAGGAGGAGGTATTGAAGATAAATCCAAAGAGTCTTGATGAACTCTGGGAGTTCTGCAAGAAGGCTTTCTTCACCATTCCAGATGACTTTATTAATCAGTGATTTGAGTCATTGCAGAGATGTATGGATGCAGTCCTCCAAGCTCATGATGGAGTCAGACACAATATTCATTCTGTTTCCACTGCAGCATGAGCACATATTCTATACTGGACATTATTGAAGGTTCAGTGAGCAGACTTCAGTCTAAGCAGAGTCAGACCTTACTGTCCTAATGAAATCATTCATAATCAAGACATGATCATATTTTATTGGGCTCAAATAAGCCTCATCTAGAGGCCTTTGCCTTTCATATAAGACACGTCTGTTACCAAATGATCAAGTAGAAGTCAACTTATTAATTGTTTTTTCCTTGGATAGGTGACAACATTTATCAGGTAGTGTATATGTTTTCTATGCGTTTAAAATTGCTTCTATAAATGACATTTCATGCAGACACCAAATTGAATGTCATGTCTTTGACCCAGTTTTGGTTTTAATACATTGCACTGTAATGAATGTTCAGACACACATTATATTTCCCCTTCTCATGTGTTATTTGTGTTTGAACAGCTTCTATGGAGAGTCCTGGATATCACGGTGGAGATGGACCTCCATCTTACTATGGAAATGATGACTTTGCAAAACTCCAACTGGGAAGATAAGAGCATCCGACAGGCCTTTATCAGAAAGGTAAACCACAGAGGACAGAATCAAGCTGGGTGTTTCTTTTATTGTCTTAATATTTATTTATTTATTTACATTTCAATGACTTAGTGGCTGGGTGAACCTTATCACCTTATCACAATATACAATTAAAAATAAGTAATCTCATATCTGGTATATATGAAGAGTTCAGATGCAAAACCCTCTAAATCCATCTGACCTCTTTTCTTGTAAATGAGCATTTTCTGTCAAGTTCCTCTGATTAGGTTTAAAAGTTTTATTTTATTTGTAAAAATAAGGTTATTAGCTAGTAAATAAATAACTTTATTTCAAAAATGTTACTTTAAACAATTCTTTGGTTTTTAACTAAGTCGATTCTCTTTTTCATCAAAACCAGCTAAATCCACTTGTGCTTTTTATGCAAAAACCTCTAAATCCACCTATTGGAACAAGACAGTGTATTTAGTTGAAAATCACTAAAGATGCAATTAGAGATTATTTTACCAAACATAAAACACATTACACAAACCACCTAAAAATCTGTCAAGTAAGTGGCGGTTCATTCCGCTGTGGTAACTCCTGATAAACCAGGGAAAAGCAGAATGATATCTGTCACGTAAATGCATTAATCAATAACATTAAAACTGACATTACTTAAATCTGAACATTCTGTTGTCATTTCTGATATTTGGGATTTAGATTTAATGTAAGTAGAGCAATATAAACATCGCAAACATTGTAAACTAAGCTTATTGGATTCAAGTAATGTAGTGTAAAACATTGTGAAACATCAATATCTGTGCTTTGCCATTAATATAAAAAGTTTATCAGGCGTATAGGGAATATGAAGTAATACAAATAATATATAGTTTCATACATTATATTTCTCTTTTAAAAAATAGCTTAAATTAGCTAATAAAACACAAGGTGGGTTTACTGAGCAAAAAGAGGAGGTCTCTCAGGCACTTTTAAAAGCTGTCATTCATTCTCACTATACTTAACGTCTTGGTCTCTTGTTTATCCTCATAGTATCCACGTGGGATAAAAGAACGGCATCTTAACTTCGTCTTTCGTGAAATGGAGTTGACGTTTAATGTATAGTAAATCGGACTCATTCAAAGTAGTGTCGCTGCGCAAGGAAACGTAATGAATGCATGTTACACCTCCGACTGTACAGTGTGTTTTCTTTTTCTTATAATGCAGTTGAGATTTTGAGGTAAGGGACGTTTTCATTTGCTTTTCACTGACAGTCAGACAGACTCATCCAGTTCATCAAACTACATCTTTTGGAATCGAAATCGAAAGCTGAATAAGTCTCCTCATAAAGCCGGCGTATCAGCACGATGCTACATTGAAAACATGATTCGATTCGCGCCTTCTGATTGGTTCTCGGGATATATCGGCTTTTGCTGTCAAAGGCAAGTGGCGTTTAGCGGCTTTTGCCAACAAACTGTTATTTCTGAATGCACTGACGCTAGAATTCAGATGATTAGAAGCAAATCTATTTACGTGCCTAAAGCATTCACTCACACAGCAGTGTCATTAGCTAATTTTTGGCGGAAGTGGCGTTTAGCGGATTTTGCATCTGAACTCTTCATATATATATATATATATATATATATATATATATATATATATATATATATATATATATATATATATATATATATATATATATATATATATATATATATATATATATATATATATATATATATATAGTAGTATGAGGTGATGTGAATAAAACTGTTGATCCATATAGGCGGAAGTGACAAACTACATGCTTTACATGTTTATATCAGTTTTATATCTTCTAAATACAAATTCTGTCAATGTCTTGGAGCCCACTAGCCTATAGATATCCTAGAAACTAATAATACTGATACGAACATCTAAATTAATTTTAATTTAATGGAACCTTTAAAGGGAAATGCACATTTAATTCTCTCTTTCCAGGTGTTCATGGTGTTGACCGTGCAGCTGTTGGTCACCTTCTCCTTTGTCACCGTTTTCACCTTCGCGCAAGACGTCAAAGTGTTCGTGCGGAGAAACCAGTGGACGTATTACGTGTCCTACGCCATCTTCTTTGTGTCTCTGATCGTTCTCAGCTGCTGTGGAGAAGTGCGCCGCAAACACCCATGGAACCTGGTGGC
Source organism: Danio aesculapii (assembly GCF_903798145.1). NCBI lineage: Eukaryota > Metazoa > Chordata > Actinopteri > Cypriniformes > Danionidae > Danio > Danio aesculapii. The sequence goes on from NC_079453.1 coordinate 48,983,018, forward strand.
ACTGGTATTTGCACATTATTCCCGAATGATGTTGAACAGATTCAGAAATTGTTCACAGTATTTCCTATAATATTTTTTCTTTGGGAGAAAGTCTTATTGTTTTATTTCAGCTAGAATAAAAGCAGTTTTTATTTTTTTAAGCCATTTTAAGGTCAATATTATTAGCCCCCTTAAGCAATATTTGTTTTGAATTGTCTCCAGAACAAACCACTGTACATTGACTTGCCTAATTACCCTAACTTTACCCTGATTAACCTAGTTAAGCCTTTAAATGTCACTTTAAGCTGAATACTAGTGTCTTGAAGAATATCTAGTCAAATATTATTTACTGTCATCATAGCAAAGAAAAAATAAATAATTAATTAGAAATGAGCTATTAAATTAATTATGTTTACAAATGTGTTAAAAAAATCTCTCTGGTAAATAGAAATTGAGGGGAAATAAATTACAGGAGGGCTAATAATTCTGACTCTAACTGTACATAATAATGTCTTCATAGGATTTGTGCACTTTAAAGGGGTCATGAACTACCTCAGGGTTTTTGTATTGTTCTCTGAGGTCCACTTATTAAGGTTTTTACATAAAAAACATAATAATTGGGAAGTAATTTTCTATTTTCTGTGCTTTTTTGTTCCTGATTTAAATGTTCTGTTTGAATGGGCCAATTGTATACTCAGAAGGAAACCCACACTACTGTGATTGGCTGACTGTTTTGCATATTAACAGGGCTAAACAGAAAGAAGTGGGTCATTTTGTCAGACTGTTACTAATATAAGATGATTTTATTTAGAGGAATCACAAAGTGTTGAATTTTGGCCGTTTTTCGAGTTCTATGATCTCTTAAAGTGTTTAATATAATGTGTATTTATATTGCGCATTTATTGTGTATGGCCATACACCCAAAGCACTTCACAATCATGAAGGGGGTCTCTCCACACCACCACCAGTGTGCAACATCCACTTGGATGATGTGACAGCAGCCACAGGACAACGGCTCCAGTGCTTCACCACACACCAGCTATAGCTGGAGAGACAGTGATCGAGCCAGTTCAGTGGATATGGCTGTGGCATATAAAGGCAAAATTATTCACCCTTCTGTAAAACTTTTTTTTCACCTCTGTGATGTTTAACAGAGCAATGACATTTTACACATGGTATTTCAGATTATATTTTTCATCTGGACAAAAGTCTCATTTCTTTTAGTTTGGCTTGGAATTTAAATTAAAATTAAATTAATACATTTTATTAAATTATTAATTTAAATGAATGAATGAAAAAAACTATTTATAAATAAATAAAGCAAGCAAGCAGCTATGATCAATATAATTAGCCCCCTTAAAAATTTCTATTATTGTCAACCAATACCAATATTGCATTCCAACACAGAAAACTATGCAGAGATGGCGGGTGGGTTTCAAGCCACGGTATAGAAAAACAACCTGCAGACACAGATTAAAAGTAGTCCAATTCTGCGTGAAAACTGCAGACTTGGCAACACTGACTATTATATTTTATGTTGAACAAATATTACAGGCCTAAAAATGTTGTCTTTAACTGAATGTCAAAAAATCACAGGAATTTTGGTTTCTCAGTTCATGACCTTTTTAAAAACGTTCCTGCATTATATTTAATTGTTTAAATTTTACTTTAGAGGTTTAATTTCTGTGTTTTTCCCCTCTCTTTCTCAGTCCATCCTGACTCTGAGTCTGTCCTATTTGGTTGGCATGATTGCCAGCTACTACGACACTGATGCGGTCATCATGGCGGTGGGCATCACTGTAGTCGTCTGCTTTGCTGTTGTGGTCTTTTCACTCCAGGTTTGTTTTGTTTTTCTCCTACTCCGCAGCGCAGCTTTCCAGTATGGAAGATGGATTTTGACATAATAATTAAGTAAATGAATAAATGTAATTCTGTATTAAAATCTCGACTTTCTTTTCTTTCTTTTTTTAAATTAAGAGTTAAAACACATCAGAATTACAAGTTCTGAACTGAGATTTTGAGAAAGTCTGAAAGCCTATAAACGTAAGACAGAATTTTAAGACGTAGACTCGTTATCATATTAATCCTTATTGCTATGAAATCTTTAGAGATGTATTTATAAGAAAGGTGATCAAATAAAGTTGTTGTTATGAGAAAAGAACAAAGTAAACCTACTTTTCTGAAGTAAAAATTGACATTTACTTTAGGAAAACAATCTGAATATAGAGAAAAGCATTATCTTTTTACTTTTTTATTATTTGGAAATCTTCCATTACACAGGATAGTTGTCTATCCTTTGTTTACATTCGATTTTAGTCAAGCTTTTCAAGCAAAACATGATGTGTTTACAAGAAAATTACAGCGATTTATGATTACAACATGACAACACAAAGATTTAAAAGCTGTTATTTTGTCATATTTGGATGATATCGCTCCTTTAAGCAGAATTAGTTGATGATTTTGGAGCTATATTGTTTTACTTTATGTCCCTTGCATTATCCACGACTGATTGTTCTTATTTTTGTCTACTTTTATTATTTTTTTAAATAGACCAAATATGACTTCACCTCCTGCTATGGCGTTCTGCTGGTGTGCACGATTGTCCTGCTGGTCGCCTGCATCCTTTGCATCTTCATCCGAAACAAGATCCTGCACATTGTCTATGCTTCACTCGGAGCTCTGCTGTTCACTTGCGTAAGTAACACTTTACTGAGAACTAGATCTTTACAAATGCTCCAAAATTACTTTCATCACGAGCGCATCACTGTTTAGAATTAGGTTATTCTCCGTTTTTTTATTGTTTTTTTTGTATTTAGCTTGCTTTCTTCTTTCACACAAAGACTAGTCACTTACAGTTTTTACAGTTTCAGAATTATTAGCCCCCCTTTTAAATTCTTTTTTAAATATTTCCCAAATTATGTTTAACAAAGCAAGGAAATTTTCGCAGTATGTCTGATAATATTTTTTCTTCTGGAGAAAGTCTTATTTGTTTTATTTCGGCTAGAATAAAAGCAGTTTTTAATTTTTTAAAACCCATTTTAAGGTCAATATTATTAGCCCCTTTAAGCTAGTTTTTTTTCGATAGTCTACAGAACAAACCATCATTATACAGTAACTTGCCTAATTACCCTAACCTTCCTAGGGAACCTAATTAACCTAGTTAAGCCTTTAAATGTCACTTTAAGCTGTATAGAAGTGTCTTGAGGAATATCTAGTCTAATATTATTTACTGACATCATGACCTTAAAATGGGTTTTAAAAAATTTAAAACTGCTTTTATTCTAGCCGAAATAAAACAAATAAGACTTTCTCCAGAAGAAAAAATATTATCAGACATACTGTGAAAATTTCCTGCTCTGTTAAACATCATTTGGCAAATATTTAAAAAAGAAAAAAATTCAAAGGGGGGCTAATAATTCTGACTTCAACAGTATATATATGTATATGTATGTATATGTATATATGTATATATATATATATATATATATATATATATATATATATATATATATATATATATATATATATATATATATATATATATATATATATATATATATATATATATATATATACTGTCATAATGTGTGTGTGTATATATATATATATATATATATATATATATATATATATATATATATACACACACACACACATTATGATAAAGAAACCTTTTATTTTGTATGCGATTAATCTTTGCCCAGCACTACTTTTTTGGTTTAAAAGCAGAGGCTTGGATCTGTATTTTAATATATATATTTTTCTAGCCACAAATATTCTGAGGGCTGTCAAATTTAGGTGAAAATCTTCAACAATGATGGCGATGGCTTTTATACACAAAAATGTAAAAATAAAATAAATAAATAGTAAAGTCACTTCTACTCTAATGGGCTTTATTGAACATGTACACATAGACATCAGCTATATACCATATAACTGCAGGTTAACTGTGTTTATATGTAATATCTTTAACTGTTAAAAGCTATTAGTTACTATTTAATTAGTTAAAGTTATTACTAATAAAGTTATGGTAACTAATATAACCTTAACTTTTCCTAAATTGATTGTAATGCAGTAATGTGCACGTTTTGTAAAGCTGCTTTGAAATAATCATTATTGTGAAAAGAGCTATAGAAATAAACTTGAATTGAACTCCTCTTGCTGTATTTCCCCAAGCTCAAGTCTTGTTTGTTTCTCTCTGCAGTTTCTAGCCGTGGACACTCAGCTTCTGCTGGGCAATAAGAAGCTGGCCATCAGCCCGGAGGAATACGTCTTCGCAGCTCTCAACCTCTACACCGACATCATCAACATCTTCCTCTACATCCTGGCCATCGTGGGCCGCACCAGGGACTGAGCGCCCCCTGCTGCAGGAAGAGGGAAGCGCAGTCCGCTCTCTGACCTCACCACAATCCACCTTCCCTCATATATTCTGCATTTCATTCCTCTCTTACATTCACAGGCTCCCCACAAAGGCTCCTCGGGCCACATCGCAAAAGAGTTAAGCAGCATCACTTGCTTTTTTCCTTCCCGATAAATCCTGCAAAGATGAATTGAGCTGAAGTTGGTTTTATTGTTCATTTAATCATCGTTAATTTGGATATTGGGTCTGAGAATCGCATTACGTGTGACTTCAAAACAACATCAGCACATTTAATTGACTGCAAACTATATTCAATGGCTGCTATATGATAGAATACACTTCTGATATGATGTTATGTCAGATTGTGCGATTATAAAACCAACTTCACCTCAAATTGAAGATGATATGATTCAAAAACCGGCATGGCAGAATAATTCACATCGCAGGGAATAAGAGCAAATTAAAGCGTCCGCATGATCGTCTTAACACAGCCAGGAATGATTCCTCTCTAAACCCCCCTGCGTGTAAATAATACAATAAAAGCAACAGTTTTAGGCATGAGTATCTTAATATCTGGCTGCGCTGCTCACTGTTTGTGTGTGTGTGTGTGTGTGTGTGTTTCTAACAATTACCGCTTCGCAAACAAAACGTAACACCAGCGGCGTATACACACTCCAGGATGATAAATCCTGTTAGTGTTGACGTGCGTCAGTCATTTATTTATTAAAACACCAGTCTTATTGAGAGGAAGGTGAAGTGGTGAGGTTGTGTTTGACTCAATCTAAAGGTCAGTATTTAAAGATTAAACACTACAGCGTTCACTTTTTATTATCTCATCCTGACTACTTTATATTTTATTTGTGTTGTTAAATAGGCTTGTGTGTGTGAGAGAGAGTGAGAGTGTGCGAGAGTGTGTGCGTGAGAGGGTTTTGCACGTGAGAGTGTGCGCGAGAGTGTTTGCGTGAGAGTGTTTGCACAAAACTGCATGAGAGTGCGCAAGAATGTTTGTGCAAAAGTGTGTGAGCGTGAGAGTGTGTGGGTGAGTGTTTGTGCAAAAGTGTGTGTGCGTGAGAGTGTGCGCGAGAGTGTTTGCACGAAGGTGTGTGTACGAGAGTGTTTGCGCAAGAGTGTTTGCGCAAGAGTGTGTGCGCAAGAGTGGTTGTGCGAAAGTGTGTGTACGAGAGTGTTTGCGCAAGAATGTTTGTGTGAGAGTGTGCGTGTGAGTGTTTATGCGAGAGTGTTTGCACAAGAGTGTGCGTGTGAGAGTGTTTGCACGAGAGTGTGCGTGCGAGTGTTTGCGCGAGAGTGTTTGCGCGAAAGTGTGGGTGCGAGAGTGCGCAAGAGTGTGCGTGCGCGAGTGTTTGCGCGAGAGTGTTTGCGCGAGAGTGTTTGCGCGAGAGTGTTTGCGCGAGAGTGTTTGCGCAAGAGTGCGTGTGAGAGTGTTTGCGCGAGAGTGTTTGCGCAAGAGTGTGCGTGTGAGTGTTTGCGCGAGAGTGTTTGCGCAAGAGTGTGCGTGTGAGAGTGTTTGCGCGAGAGTGTGCGTGTGAGAGCGTGTGTGCAAGACTGTTTGCGCGAGAGTGTTTGCGCGAAAGTGTTTGCGCAAGAGTATGCGTGCGAGAGTGTTTGCATGAGAGTGTTTGCGTAAGAGTGCGTGTGAGAGTGTTTGCTCGAGTGTTTGCGCGAGAGTGTGTGTGCGAGAGTGTTTGCGTGAAAGTGTTTGCACGAGAGTGTTTGCGCGAGAGTGTTTGCGCAAGAGTGTGCGTGCGAGTGTTTGCGCAAGAGTGTGCGTGTGAGTGTTTGCGCGAGAGTGTTTGCGCAAGAGTGTGCGTGTGAGAGTGTTTGCGCGAGAGTGTGCGTGTGAGAGCGTGTGTGCAAGACTGTTTGCGCGAAAGTGTTTGCGTGAAAGTGTTTGCGCAAGAGTATGCGTGCGAGAGTGTTTGCATGAGAGTGTTTGCGTAAGAGTGCGTGTGAGAGTGTTTGCTCGAGTGTTTGCGCGAGAGTGTGTGTGCGAGAGTGTTTGGGTGAAAGTGTTTGCACGAGAGTGTTTGCGCGAGAGTGTTTGCGCAAGAGTGTGCGTGCGAGAGTGTTTGCGCAAGAGTGTGCGTGTGAGTGTTTGCGCGAGAGTGTTTGCACAAGAGTGTGAGAGTGTTTGCGCGAGAGTGCGCGTGTGCAAGACTGTTTGCGCAAGAGTGTTTGCGCGAAAGTGTTTGCGCGAAAGTGTTTGCGCGAAAGTGTTTGCGCAAGAGTATGCGTGCGAGAGTGTTTGCATGAGAGTGTTTGCGTAAGAGTGCGTGTGAGAGTGTTTGCTCGAGTGTTTGCGTGAAAGTGTTTGCGCAAGAGTATGCGTGCGAGAGTGTTTGCATGAGAGTGTTTGCGTAAGAGTGCGTGTGAGAGTGTTTGCTCGAGTGTTTGCGCGAGAGTGTGTGTGCGAGAGTGTTTGCGTGAAAGTGTTTGCATGAGAGTGTTTGCGCGAGAGTGTTTGCGCAAGAGTGTGTTTGCGCAAGAGTGTGCGTGCGAAAGTGTGCGTGCGGGAGGGTTTGTGCAAAAGGGTTTGTGAAAAAGTGTGTGTGCGTGAGAGGGGTGTGAACGAGAGTGTTTGCACGAAAGTGTGCGCGCGAGAGTGTCTGTAAGAGTGCCCGCGGTAGTGTGTGTGTGTGTGTGTGAGTGCGTGCGTGCGTGCATGTGTGCCTACGTGCGTGCGTGTGTATGTGTGTGAGTGTGTGTCTGTGTGAGAGTGAGTGTGTGTGTTAACTCAATGTTGATTTTCATTGTTTGTTGAGTTTGATAGTGTCTCTAGTTGCATGTTTATTTTCAATAACATGATCAGGACATTTGTAGAATGATTCTGGTTTCCTGTGGTTATTTATGAGTTATTTATTTACCTGCCGGAGGTCGTCTGTCTGATAATGGAGTCATTGGTAAATGTTTTATTTTAATCTGTTCTTCACTGTTAAAAATATCTGATAATAACAGTTTTACAGGTTCTCTCCATTTTAATTAATTTCAATTGAATTGCATTGTGGAACATTGATTTATTTTAATTGATTTATTATTATTATTATTATTATATATTATTTATATTTATTAAATATTCATCATAATTTAATAATTAAATGACTATTTATTACAATTATGAATTATTATATAATTATTTATCTGTTTTGATGGTGAAAATTCAACTCTACAGTTTAACAAAGTGATTATTATTGACATTTTAGTAACGATATATTGCATTAAGAAATAATACACAGAGAATTAAGTGTGTAAAATAACAGAAAAAAGTACTGGCCGTTCATTACCATGTATAATAACACCAATACTGACAATAAATCACAATAAAGTTCAACATCAAAAATTGTTGCAGGAATGATCAAAGTGCCATAATGCAATCCAAAAGCATAAATAAATAAATAAATAAATAAATAAATAAATACAGAAAACTGTTCATTCACTGATATTTTACAGTGTATAACTTAAAGAGTGGATTTCTTATTTAATAATAGATTTAATCATAATTGCAGTACATATGGACTTATTTCTGTATAATTGTATATTACCGAATCTTCAGAAGGGTTCAGATGTGAATGTAAAATGGTGCACAGTTTATTATCTAATGAATAGCATTGAATGAAATGTGGTGTACAGTAAAATCTTGCGGTCTCCTGTCCTGCATGAGGAGCTTTTGAACACTAAACTGGCTGTGAAAAAGGCATGGAGGAAGAAAAACATGGACCTGTGTGACATAATCCTCATTTGATGATTATTTTATTGAAATGTTTGTGTTTCTAACTCACTTCTGCAGTCGTAAAGCTGTAGTGGATTGAAGTGTGTGTTTGGGCTTGTAGATCTTCGCACTGTACATTCGCATTAAACTGAAAGTAACTAATACTCCTCTGCTGCCTGTTTGCTTTTCATTACAAGAATAAACTTGGAGGAAACACAACCTGAAGTTGTCATTTGTTGTGCGTTTAGTGACTGAAATTAATTATAAAAGTTTGTGATTCACTTCAACACAGTAACCGTGTACACTGGCCCGCCCCGAGCGTGTCGCCTTATTGTCGACCCCAAGGCTACTGCATGTCTCCATAGAAGAGGCCGATGTAGATGGCTCATTCCTACTCTCACTTGACTTCTTTAAAGTGCCAGTTTTTAACCAGGTGTCCATGTTGATGACTATAGTAAGTGAAAAAAAATTACTAATGCACTATCAGTTAGCGCCTAATGTGAAAGGGCGGGGCTATGTGACGCAGACGCAAGATGACTATGCATAGGTTGTGTACATTATAATTTGTAACGTGATTTTTTTTTTAGTTTGTTTCTCTGTGAATTTCTTTTCTCTCAGAATTATGACATGTGAAGTTTACCCAAAATAAATGCATAAAAATAATAAAAGATAACATTTTCCATTTTCTTGCGCGGTTAAAAATACTATTTATTTGGTATTCTTTAAGAAAAACATCTTGATTTTTAATAATGTTCCAAAATACTATAATCTTTATTCATATATATATATTTAAAAATATTATTATTAATGAAATTATTGCATTTTAAAGCAAATCTAGACTTCTTAAAAAACTTTTAAGTTCCAAACTAGTGCTGCTCATAGTGCGGCGGACCGCGCATGCGCACTACGCGCTGAGTGTGGTGGAGCAGGGAATGTGTGTCTGTCGTGAGGAGTTATCCGTGTAAAATCCTCGACCTTCGGGTGTTTATGTGGACAAGTCGCCTTTTCCACACACCGTTTACCCGTGACTGAAGATGTCCGTGTTCTCGGAGCCTGCTTTGGAGAAGAAACTATCAGAACTGAGTAACTCCCAGCAGAGCGTGCAGACGCTTTCTCTGTGGCTCATTCACCACAGAAAACACTCCAAAACCATCGTCAAAGTGTGGTATAGCGAGCTCAAGAAAGGTAAGAAAATGCACATTGTTCCCTAAACACATATAAAAGCATTACAGTGCGAGTTTCTGTCACGTTTGCAATTGAAACGCACATGTAGCAAACAAGCTAATCTTATGTTTATGCTTTGGAAGCTAACAGCTTAGCTTATCTAGCGTTGCATGTTTTGATTCCGTCGTTTATTAGTTACACAGGTTATTATTAAGATAAATCCTCAATTCTTAACTGATTTTATGTATTAATAAATGTTATACTAGTCTGTATGCACAATTTAGCTATCGAGAGACCCTGCAAGATATGCTAGAGCAATACATATCGAGTTGTCACTATGATTTTAATAAGTCACTGAGCAAATATCCACTGTAATATCAACATTAGATGTGTCATGATCTGTTTTCCATAGTTGTTGATACTCCTATTGACACTGGCAGCCATTTTGAAGCGTTTACATGTATGTATTCCCTTGTAGACCCAATTTTAGGCCTTAACTTTTGGTTTTGGGACACAGTCTTTGTTTACAGTGTGTGTTAATGTACAAATGGTAACACAAACTCACACCCCTTTTGCATATCATGTTTTATGTGTTGGGATGGGGATAAATAAATGTCCTATTTGCCAACACACACTTGTCTTGCTTGGGCAACCAGTATAATGACTATGAATAAGTTTGATTTTGTGACATAACTGCAGATTTTGACATTATTGCAGGAAATCTAGGGACATTTTAGTAACTGAAAATATTTGTGCAGAATAAAACAACAGGTAAATGTAAGCTGTGTGACTTGATTATTGTTTGTTGACAACATAACTTTGAGTTTACTTGCTTTAAAAGCTCTCTCAAATTGATTGCAAACTTGTATTATGGCGTTTAGGTCTGCACAATATATCGTATTTATATTTAGCATTAAAATCCACAAAATGTGAATCTGCAAGTCGCATCACAGGATTTCAAGCAATTTCAGTTGAATTAAAACCATTTGGACACAAGAAATGATAAAGTTTGCCACTTTAACAAAGATTATGTTTATTTATACAATGAAGACTATAGTGTCAATTTACATTTGATTGTTAAATTTCTGTACTCCAATATGGTTAGACCAAAAACCAAGCACAAATTTCATAGTATTGTTTTCTTCTGTGCATTAATTTTCTTTTGTGTATATATTGTTGTTTATTTTTATGCAGATGCACTGACGTAAAATCATCCCAATCAATGTAAAATTAAGAATTCTTGAAATTATATTCATATCGAAATATAAATAATCCCAGAAAAACTAAAAATTGCAATGTCCATTTTCCCAGTATTGTGCAGGCCTATTGGTGTTTGTAAAATCTTTGATTAATCAATATTTAGTAATCATAATACAGTTTCTCCATGTCTTTTTGTCTCTGTGTATATTGATTCATACTTAGGTTCAAACGAGGTGGTGTTCATGTTAAAATATATACATAAAAGCATATCAAATGCAAATGTCTTCAGTGTTTTAAATATCTTTATTGAATTTAGTGTCGAAAGATGAATGCAGTTATTTTCCATTCCATCTTCATTCAGTGAAACAGAAATATTTATAAGTAGAATGCTTATTCTCACTGTATGTATTTAAATGTGATTGTGTTTTAAACAATTAACCCTTTGACTGCACCTCTATCAAACGATTGACCATGTTTTTACTGTTTTAAGTAATGATTGTTAAAGGCATTTAAAGAATGACTGTTTTAAATATTGGTTTACACACACACAGCATTGTTGGTTTACAAAAATCAAACAATCTTGTTGCACTACTACACTTAATTTAGGTTTTATTGTAACAAAAAAAAACAAGAAAACTTGTTAAAGATGATTTAGTATTTAAAAAATGTTTTATTTTTAATATATATTTTAAATAAATTGGTCTTACACTTCATATTTTCAGATTTTTTATAGTATATGTATTAACTCTGGTATTTTTACCATAAACCAACATATCTACCATTTGGTAGAGGCTCATATTTTAGAAATTATGGGATGTGTTAAAAATGCATTGAGTGTGTTAACTAGTGACATTAGAAGTTAAGAAATGCAATCCAAAATGTTTTTTCTTGGTGGTGTAGTTAAAGGGTTAAAAGCTTAGCAGTTGCATGCAGTATATCTGTATATATTTCTGAAATAAGTATATATAAAATATATATATATATATATATATATTCCTGTTTTTACCCATAAAAAGTAACATTAAACAGGACACATTTTTTGAATAGAAGAAAAAACAACTGTGTTCTTAAATTGTTATTTTTTACACTATAAGTAAAAATGCTGGATACACAATTCCTTCACAAATTAAGTTAACTTTAAATTTAGGTGCATTGAACTTAAAACAATTAAGTTGTCCCAAAAAGCCTTAAGAATTGTGTTGTTTCAGCTCAATTTAAATAAGTAGTTTTCTTTTATGTATTTTATATTTATACAACTTTATTTTTGGTGCTTGAAAATTCCTGTATACAAAATGGCTTTAAAACCTTCCCGACAGCTAGTGTTATCTCGGGTCTGCACAGCTCTTTTATCTTCTCACAGACATGTTAAACATTCAGTCTGATTCAGTGATGAGTTCTTATAATGCTGTAGGTTTGTCATAATAATACACAATGTGCTGTAGGAGTTTGTCTTAATGAACAGAAGATATGCAACATCTCATATTTATTGTGCACATTTAACTTATTGACTTTGTGTAGTCTAGCCATGAATGTACAAGATACTGCTTTATTTTGTGTTTTTAAAACTGTTGTAAGTTTATTCTAGTAATTGCAGTGTGTTTGACTTGTCACTCAGGGATGATATTTGCCCCTTACTTAGCAGTGTTGTTTACAGTTGTCCTTGGTTTAGTTGATTGTAACTGAATGTGATTTAAGACATTTGCTACATCCCAATTCACCTTGTTATACTACGTAATGTGTACTATTTTGTTGTGGAAGAAGTAAGTATATGTATCATGTGTAACAGAAATGTATGCAAGCTTTGGGACAAACTAATTAACTGACTGTTGCTTAGTAAAATCAATCTGTCAATCGTCTCGACACATCATCCACACTTCTTTCATATTTAATTTTCTACCTTATTAAAAATACAGCAGCAGGGTAATCAGCCATTCGTGAGTTTTTCGTGCACCGAAAAATCATGCATTTAGAAGTTAGGCCAATCCCAATTCTATTTTTGTACCGCTACCCCTTCCCTTTGGCTCTTGAAACAGAGTGTGAAGGGGAAGGTCTTCAAAATTTACCCCTAAGAAATGGGACAGCACCTGCACAAGTCATCGCGATCTCTTACTTCATATGAGATGGGACTGCTGTAGTTATTCCAGTTGTGTTTTTTTGGTATTTATCTTCAGGAAATCACTGAAGGCAACGATATCATGCTATCATGACGATATAATGTGACAATAAGATCATAACTATACGCTGCGAATGTGACGTCATCACTGTATTTGCGGAGGGTCGCTTTGGGTGCGCGCGACATGATGTCGGATAGCGGAGCACGTGATTTTTTTTTTGAGACTTGAGCGAACAGTGCGCGGCGCCGCTTTTGATTTGAGTTGAATATGAATCACTTTTAAGAGATTTTGTCTGAAACGGGTATGAATGTACAGACATCTTTGTGATCATAGAGAACCAGATGATCAATACTTGGCTAGACATTGCAACAGCCGTGGGAAAGTAAGAGTTTTGTTAAAAAGTTTGGAAAACCCTGAGGGATAAGTTTGTTAAGCCAAAAGAGGCCATGGCAAAAGTGGAGACCCGGATACACAATTACAGAAATATGTTATTCCACCAGTCATAGGTTTTACACTGATGTTTATGTTACAATTTTGAATTTAAAACAATTTAATAGTTACAAAATTATAATTAAGGAACAAATTATTTCTTTGATAACTAAAAGGAATATTTGAACCTATCTGTTTACAATATACTGATGCCCTGATTTCTGGGTTTTATTGGTGATAATGGTCAGGGATGTTGGACCATTATTGCTTTTTTAGCATAAATAAAGGACAGAAACTAGCCGGACAGTAATGTGTGAATTGTGGAGTTGGCTAAATCTAATATAACTGTATTTTTTAGTAAGTGTACTTTTTTTGTTGCTTTTATTCTTGCCATAATAAAGTATATATTTGTAGAGCAACCCATGTTCTCCTCTCATTAATATTTTAATAAACTTTATTAGGTAAAACTGTCCGAGATATGAACAAAAGCAAGTGATGCATCAAAGTTTGATTAAAAAAAATCTTGAATGGTTATAAAACCCTTTATGATCTTTAAAATAATTTATAAAAATAATAAGTTAAAAACAAATTTGAATGATATTAATGATATGACATAGTCCCGGAAATTTTCTACTTCTCTGTTTATCCGTCTGACTTTACGGTCAGTTTCTTTTGACCGCCCCCCTGTTATTTTAAAGAATATCACAACGGCGAATGGATCAAGTATAAAGGCCTCGTCCGCTTCGCAAGGTGCATGCGCATTCAGCGGAGGTGCTCGATGCGGTGCCAGGCGAAATTATAAATCCAGCTTTACGCCTTCAAGCTAAAGAGAATTGGGACACCCCTACCCCTTCACGTGAACGTGCAAAACGAGGCGTAAGGGGCTAATGTGATTGGGCCTTAATGTCCAAAGACGTCTTTATAAATGTTCACATTGTTGTTGCAGATTAAATATAACATGGAAAACATTTAAATACTTAAAGTTTGATATTTATTATTCAAACCTCTATGAAAGCCTCTCCACTTAACGGTTGGTCATGCATGTACGCCATGTTTGTAGTTTGTTACTTTTTACCTGTATTTGTAGTTCTTATTGATTTCACATCAAATGTGTAGTGTATTCTGGGTAATAGTAAGCTTTAAGTTTATAGAGATAGTAGACCATCTGGGTAACTTTGGGATGTTCATTTCAACATACTATGATTTTTGACACACTGAATTAATTTTTGAATAGTATTTAGGATGGATAGCTTGCAAGTTAAGACACAGCGGTTGTGTTAGTTTGATGTTGATCGATAATTGCATTTTAATGTTGTTTAGAATTGACTTCATCTTTACATTAAAGAAGCAATAACTAGTGTATGTCTAGTGGGAGGATTTGCTCAGTCACTATTGGATATTTCAACACAATCTCACGGCAATTCGTAACTTTTTGATTTAGTGGCTAATTCGTATGAATTCGTACGATCTAATTCGTACATTTTCGTACGATTTGCTCATCACCCAATGACGGTTGGGTTTAGGGGTGGGGTTAGGTGCCACGCCTCCTTTTTAAAATCGTATAATTTCGTACGAATGAACTCGTACGAATTCGTGCGAATTAGCCACTAAACTGACAAAACGTAAAATACTTACGTTTTCTCGTGAGATCAGGCTGGATATTTGGTTATTTTTATAGGATTAATGCCTGTACCATGCAGCCGGATTAGCTGGTTAGCTAGTTAATTTTGTTTAATTTGCACAAATCATGGATTTTAGCTACTATGAAGACTATGAGCTACTTTTAGCTCAGCTTTAATCACTCTGTTGCAGGCAGCACAACTACATTCTCATTTATTGATCACAAACTCAGATTTAGCCAATTAGCTGTGAGCAAAGTGACACACAACACACATTTCTCTTCTTCCAAATTAAAAGTCGCTGTAAAGTAATCCTCTGATTGTAATTTATTATAATTATTTTAGCTGATTTATATAATCAGTATATCCGTAATCCATTACACAAATGTAGTTAACCAAATGTTTTCAATTAAATGCAAGTATACAGAAAGCTGCAATTTAAATCAGCTTAATTTTTTTATTAACTGGTAAAGCATTACATATTAACTTAGATTTTTGTAATCTCTCTGTACCAATAAATATTATCAACTACCCAAACTAAGGCTGCACAATATATTGTTTTAGCATCAATATCGCAGTGTTTGTGTACGCAACATCGCAGGATATGCAATGTTGAATTGGGAATGGGATTATAGTTATGGGAGACTGCACAACAATTCAGAATACACAAGATTTGAGATGATATAACCATAACAGAGTTAATCTTTAATTTGCATGTGATTTTAAAGGAATTTCAAGCATTCAAGCTCAAAAAAGTACATTTGTAATGTTAACAAAGATTATTAATACTAAATTATTAATACAGTGAAGACTATAGAGTGTTGTTTTACATTTCATTATTTAAATTCTGTTCTTGAAACACTGTTTGGAAAACACTAAAGCACTGTTTATTTAAGTTTTTTTCTGTGCACTATTGAAATAACTCTTGCTATTGCGATTTATTAATTTTTATACATGATTCACACCCTTACAAATTCACCTTAATCAATCTAAATGAATTTCTTCCCAAATAGAGCTGTTCATGCCAGCTGGTGAAATTGTGTTCATATCACAATATATATCACAGAAAAACAAAATGTCCCAATGTCTGATTTTGCAGTATCGTGCAGCCTTATGAACTAACTTTACTTCAACTTAAAAATTTGCCATTTTTATTTTAGTTGTCTATTTTAATGTACAGCTCTTTTCATATAGTCTATATGTTTTTCAATTCTCAGTATTATTTATAAACCATTTAATTTTTGGTTTGATCAGCCACCAACCTGGTACAGAAACAGACCCCTTGTCTGTAGTTAGTACAACACTGAGTGCTGCAGGGAATAGTAGTGCTCAGATTAATTCATAGCATTTCTTGCAGTCTCCCAGTGATAACCCTTACATTATTGCTTTTATGGTTTAACCTAGTTGCTTAGAAATGAGCTCCCTCTGGGCTAATGGGATAAGATTACAGCTTCTGAATAGTATGATCAAACACACACCCTTGTTGGAATTCAATATTGAGTTTAAGGTTGAATTCTGATGAGTTTTAAAGTCATTCATTTATTTTATTATTTGTGTTTCTCGCCTGCAGATGGGCTTGGATAATGGGTGCATTGCTTGGGTGGTGCTTGAATTCAGGGCTATTTTTATATCCTACATCTCTCCTGAGATCTCATTGTGTGTTTATAGTGGAGGTGCATTTCCCATAGCAGGTGTTTGTGTTCAGGAGAAATCGGTAACAAGCATTTCTCACCCATGATCATAACCTAACAGCTATTTTTAGGGATGTCGTTATTAGTATTTGGTGATAATGAGTTACAAAAATACTTGATCAGCTTGTTTGAGACATCCCTAACTATTGTTGTTGCTTTGTATGTTTTTAGATTTCTACACAGTTGGTCCAAAACCAATTATATAAATATGTTTATTTAACATTTAGCTTGAGACACAGACAGCGCTCTAGGCTAGTTTTTAGCTTTAGCCAAACTTGTAACAGCAGGTGGCGCTCTAGGCTAGTTTTTAAACAGCAAACAGCATTATAGGCTAGTTTTTAAACGGCAGACGGCGCTCTAGGCTAGTGTTTGAAACAGCAGACGATGCTGTAGGCTAGTTTTTAAACAGCAGACAGCACTCTAGGCTAGTTTTTAAACAGCAGATGGCGCTCTAGGCTAGTTTTTAAACAGCAGACGGCGCTCTAGGCTAGTTTTTAAACAGCAGATGGTGCTCTAGGCTAGTTTTATAACAGCAGACGGTGCTCTAGGCTAGTTTATAACAGCAGACAGCGCTCTAGGCTAGTTTTTAAGCAGCAGACGATGCTCTAGGCTAGTTTTTAACAGCAGATGACGTTCTAGGCTAGTTTTTAACAGCAGACGGCGCTCAAGGCTAGTTTTAACAGGAGACAGCGCTCTAGGCTAGTTTTTTTAACAGCAGATGGAGCTCTAAGGTTAGTTTTTAAACAGCAGACGGCGCTCTACGCTAGTTTTTAAACATCAGACGGTGCTCTAGGCTAGTTTTTAAATAGCAGACGGCACTCTAGACTAGTTTTTAAACAGTAGACGGCGCTCTAGGCTAGTTTTTTAACAGCAGATGGAGCTCTAGACTAGTTTTTAAAAAGCAGACGGCGCTCTAGACAAGTTTTTAAACAGCAGACGGCGCTCTAGGTTAGATTTTATATAGCAGACGGCACTCTTGGTTACTTTTTAAATAGCAGATGGTGCTCTAGACTAGTTTTTAAACAGTAGACGGCGCTCCAGACAAGTTTTTAAATAGCAGACGATGCTCTACGCTATTTTTTAAACCGTAGACGGCGCTGTAGGTTAGTTTTTAAATAGCAGATGGTGCTCTAGGCTAGTTTTTACCAGCAGATGGCACTCTAGGCTAGTTTTTAACAGCAGTCGGCACTGGAGGCTAGTTTATACCAGCAGGCGGTGCTCTAGGCTAGTTTTTAACAGCAGACGGCGCTCTAGGCTACTTTTTAAATAGCACAAATAACTCTCTATGCTAGTTTTAACTGCAGACAACGCTCTAGGCTAGTTTTTAACAGTAGATGGTGTCTAGGCTAGTTTTTAAACAGCAGTTGGCACTCTAGGCAAGTTTTACGTCAGACGTCAGCCATCTGCTGTAAAAAAACAAAGATCAGAATTGATTTAAAAGAGAATCGAAATGCATTCAGAAAATCTTAAAATCCATGCAGGATCTTATTTGGCTTTGTTGTCTCCGGCCTATTAAACTTTTGTTTTAGGTGTCATTTATTTAATTATTAATCTGCAGACAGCCTACTAAATCTGTACTAAATGTGTTCTCCTTTTTTGTCTTTCAGCTCAGGTGTCTCGTAAGCTGACATTTCTGTATCTTGCCAATGATGTCATACAAAATAGCAAGAGGAAAGGACCCGAGTTCACACAAGACTTTGCCCCAGTCATTGTTGATGCTTTCAAACACGTCTCCAGGTATATTTAGTCCGTTTACCTGTCATTTTACCGATCATCAGGAATGACCTTAAAATTATCAAATAATAACATGAAAAATCGGCAGCACTTTAAAATAATGGTCCATCAGTTAATGCGTTTACTAATATGAACAAATAAATAATTAGTAATATCTTTATTATAGTATTAGTTCTATATTTTATAATTCCATATTTCCATAAATAATTATTAATTATGGTGCAAATAAATAAAGAAATGTAAATCTCTCTGTATCTTCTGTCCCCTCAGCGGAGGAGACGAGAGCTGTAAGAAACATCTAGGTCGAGTTTTGTCCATCTGGCAGGAGAGAGCCGTCTATGAGAACGACATACTGGACAAACTTTCAGACGTCCTGCGTAAGTACAATAAAAACATAACATTCACAGTCTTCAAAGGATATTTGAGACATTAAATGGTTATTTAGAAAGTCATTTGTTTTGATATAAAGTCCTTCACATGTGTAATGTTTCTTCATTATCTACAGAGGTGGAAAAGAAGGCCCAAAAAAGGCCTTATGAAGAGATTAAGGTGAACGTGGATGATTTCGCCTGCCAAAGCTCCCCCACTGAACCTCCTCAGGTGTGAAAATACTTCAGGATATTAAAACAATTCATTGTGCATATATTTAATATGTTATACAAATCCATAAACATTAAATTCCCAATGCAAACACTAGTTCCTTTAAGTTACTAGGCATTATGAAAGCTTTTTTGTGTGAGACTTGTACGAAATACAACCTAAAATTTCAAACAGATTTTTTATCAATTTTAAGACCAAGTTATTTTAAAAGGCACCTATGGTAAAAAATCTACTTTTCAAGCTGTTTGGACAGCCATATGTGCATGTATGGTGTATAGACCGTCATATTGGGGTGATATAAACACACCCAGTGCTTTTTTTTCAATTTAACAACATAAAAAACGGTGGACCAATTGGAGCGGTTTTCAAACCGACCGCAACTTTACATAGGAGAGTGGTCCCCCCGCCCACCAATATTGATCGACAGGCGCGCCATCATATCCTCAGTTTGTTGATTCACGTCCGCCATTTTCAGCGTAAGTCGAAGCAATATCTCCACAAGATCAATATTCTCCACATTATCACTCTAATCTGAATTATTGGTTGTATCTTTAGGTAGGTTTACAAACATGTGTACTTCTCATCGAGTCTACCTTATACTTCAGCCGTTTGCATTTCTCGCGATCCCAGAAGCTCCCTGTGATCTTAACTAGCATGCGTTTTAGAATTCTAAACATAGGTTTCTATCAGGGTACACTCAAGTCGACGGCTGGGCGCCGCGGACCGCTGCAGAAACCTATGTTTAGAATTCAAAAATGCGTGGCGCGACGATTCGGGACACTTCATGTTTCTGCCACGCCACAGAGAGTGTCTGGTGTGCCGTGTCGCGGCTTCGAGCGGCGCATCCGGGGTCTCAGTCAAAGTTAATTCAGTGTGCGTGGTTATTAGTTTCTGTGTTCAAGCTCGGCACTTGAAACTAGCACACAGTTGGCTGTAAAACTGTACAAAGACACAAATGATTTTGTACTCTCTGCTTGGTCTGTGTCCGAGTTGTACATGTACGACTGAATGCTGATCCTCTCCTCCTCCTTTCAATCTGCCTGTCTGTGTTGCAAACACAGAGCGGGTCATGGCCCCGCCCCCTGGTTACGTTGGGCGGGAAGCTGAAACTAATCTACATGTGAAGCAACACACCCCTAAATCAGCGAACTGTGGACACGCCCCCAACATGACACTTTTTAACACATTATAATAAAAAAATCTGAATTGTGTTTTAAACTGAAGCTAAACTGGCACACTCAGAACAACCATAATATTAATATTAAATCATAAAAAAGAGGTAAACTGTGTGCCCTTTAAACAAATGTCGTATTGACATACAAGATGAACTCATGGTGTTTTGCTTAAAGGTAAAAACTCCATGAATTGTTTGTTCTGCATATTTCATCTAACTATAAAACACATTCTATTGGACTTTCTTCCAATAGACTGCAGGAGGGCTTTTATACCGGTTGTAGTCCCATGCCAAGTTCATAATTGTGATTGTTTATTTATGTAGCACCGTCGTCCTGCAAGACCCACCATTGCGTTCCACTGTATGTCCACACATGTAGTGAAATAACAATAAAGTTCGACTTGACTTGAGTTGTTGTGTGTGTCAGACTGCAGATCTGATCCGGACGCTGCAGGAGCTGGAGAACGCAGCCTCAAGTGACGCCGCTCTCCGAAAGAGGATCTCCGCTCTTCCCCCAGAGGTGCAGGACACCTCGCTGTTGCACAAAGTTCAAGGTGAGGAACACATACTCTGTCTGTCTGTCTATCTATGTTTAAGTATGCCCCAAATTTTAGTATGTAAAGTGTTTCAGCATACCAAAAAGGTTTTAGTATGGTTTGTGTTTATGCTAGTAAGACAAGTGTGGTGCTAATGGACAAGAGAAGGCACCAATAAAGGTCCATACACCATACTAATCAAGCAATACAACTGTTTATTGCTGGTACACACAGCTGATATCAATTATCACAATAATATTCAATAATTATGAGTCATACTCAATGAACATCGTTAATTGAAATACGACAAAATTGCATAAAAGGCTTATAATGCGAAATGAAGATGAGTAATATGAATTACAAGAATAAAAGGCAGATAATTAAACCCCAAGCAATTTGATATAAGTATATACAACCTCAGAGACGTGCCATCATTTTCCTCTTCAAAGACTGGGGAACCCGTTGCAGTCACATTAAAAACCATCATGTGTGTCCGAGAATGCAGGGCGATGTGCACTTATCCCACGGCTGAGCTTCCAATGTTTCAGCAAGAAACCCTCACCTTTATAGTCAAAATTTGGGTGCTGGCCAAACGTCAGCCTTATTAGGGAAGAGTGAAGTGTGAGTTGATCAGGCCCACCTTCTCTCTCAGCTAGGTGCACATTATTTCTGATTGCAAAGCACAGATTTGAGGTTTGTAGTGTCAGCATGATTATCTAGAGTCAATATTCTATCTTCTGAAATTTGGGGAAAGTTAACCTTAAGGTCAAGAGACCCTTCTCTGGTCATTTGGTCAGGCTCAAGGGTCAATATTGTACCTCCTGAAATTTGGAGAAAGGTGCGAAATTAACCTTAAGGTCATGAGACCCTTCTCTGTTCATTTGGTTGTTCATTGAGCGCAACAGGAGAAAAACGGATAATAACCCATCTGCCATCCATCCATCCACTCCGTATATCCGTGTATTTATTTATATATATTTATTTATATATATATATATATATATATATATATATATATGTAATAAAAACTTTATATATATATATATATATATATATATATATATATATATATATATATATATATATATATATTTACTATATATATATATATATTATATTTATATAAATAAATAGATACAAAAAAATAAAAAATAAATAAATATATATATATATATATATATATATATATATATATATATATATATATATAAATAAATAAATAAATAAATAAATAAATAAATAAATAAATAAATAAATAAATGTGTGTGTGTGTGTGTGCATATATATATATATATATATATATATATATATATATATATATATATATATATATATATATATATATATATATATATATATATTCAAAACCTTTTGGTCATATGGCCCACTGATAATCATTTATAATAATCGTGATTATAATTATGACAGCTTCAACTGTACATAATTATTATTATTTTTAATCTAGACAGGACTGTTTAAGCGTGTGTAAATGCAGATCAGAGTATAATGTGGAGTATAGTGTGAGCGTCTCTGCTTGTGTTTTTGTTTGTCAGATAAAGAGTCCGGAGAGCGTCTGTCTCGGCTGGTTGAGGAGGCCTGTATGCTGCTGGCGGATTATAGTGGACGGCTGGCGGCAGAAATTGATGACCGCAGGCAACTCACGCGCACACTGGCCGTCTTTTTGCAGAGTCAGAGAGACGGTCTGGTCCAGAACGAGCAGAAACTAGAAGTGGGTATCTTCAGTTGCTTTCTTTACTCGCAATACTGGTTAAAAGTCTGGGATTTTAATGGGTAACACTTTACTATAAGGTTTGTATTAGTTGTTGTAAGTTAAAGAGCCCATATTATGGATTTTTGAAAATGCCCTTCCATGTAGTGTGTAACACAGCTCTAAGTGAAGTGAAATATCCAGCTAAGGCTTAAATCTGTAAGTGTACAGTGTTTAAAACTATTGATTCATCTATAAAAGAGTCGACTCATAGTGCTTCAAACGAGTCGTCTTGATAACGAGTCATTAGGTGTTTCGCGATGACGCAGCTACGAAACACAAGTAGTTGGGCGCGCAAACCCGGGAGATTTGAAACCTGCGGCCCCGCCCACTAACAGAAAAAAAAGTCTCACACACACACAGACAGACACCAGTCGAATGAAGTCACGCTGTGCAGATGGATATTATTGAGTCTAATTAAAGAGGAAACCTCAGCATTATAGCCCAGCCTTGAGCAGTTCTGAGTGCTTCTGAAAACTATATGCTTTCAAAGAAGACTTCATCAGTTTGTTAAAGGAAGGATCAGTGAAGACTGTCTGAACATGGATCAGAGCATCATGGATCAGTTTCTACCCCCATTTCACCAGTGTAAGTACGTGCGATTAAAATTATTGCCTCGTTTACTCTATCTTGCACATGATGTATTTAGTTGTGTTTTGTTACTTGTAACCGCGTGTGCTGTATCAGGTTAACTCTTTATATTCTCATATCGCGTGTAAAGCCACGTTGAAAACGCGACGCGTGCCGCTTTGATTACGGATCGTCAGCTGTTTACACACATGCAACGGTCAAGTAATGTGTGTGTGTGTGTCTCCCCGTGTGTGTAACGCACAGGTATTCGCGGATATAACTGAGCGCCGCGCCGCCTCAATTCAGCCGCTCATTTATGGACGCGCCGGCCCTGTGTGTGTGTCTCCTCGTGTGTGTAACGCACGGGTAGTCGCGGATATAACTGAGCGCCGCGCCGCCTCAATTCAGCCGCTCCTTTATGGACGCGCCGGCCCTGTGTGTGTGTGTGTCTCCTCGTGTGTGCAACGCACGGGTATTCGCGGATATAACTGAGCGCGTTGTGTGTGTGTGTGAGAGTGAGAGAGAGAGAGAGAGAGAGAGAGAGAGACTCGCGTCGCTTTCCCTAGTTTTTCTGAGGAGCGTTGTGTGTGTGTGTGTGAGTGTGAGAGAGAGAGAGAGAGAGAGAGAGAGAGAGAGAGACTCGCGTCGCTTTCCCTAGTTCTTCTGAGGAGCGTTGTGTGTGTGTGTGAGTGTGAGAGAGAGAGAGAGAGAGAGAGAGAGACTCGCGTCGCTTTCCCTAGTTTTTCTGAGGAGCGTTGTGTGTGTGTGTGTGAGTGTGAGAGAGAGAGAGAGAGAGAGAGAGAGAGAGAGAGAGAGAGAGACTCGCGTCGCTTTTCCTAGCTCTTCTGAGGAGCGTTGTGTGTGTGTGTGTGTGTGAGAGAGAGAGAGAGAGAGAGAGAGAGAGAGAGAGAGAGAGAGAGAGAGAGACTCGCGTCGCTTTCCCTAGTTCTTCTGAGGAGCGTTGTGTGTGTGTGTGTGTGTGTGTGTGAGAGAGAGAGAGAGAGAGAGAGAGAGAGAGAGAGAGACTCGCGTCGCTTTCCCTAGTTCTTCTGAGGAGCGTTGTGTGTGTGAGAGAGAGAGAGAGAGAGAGAGAGAGAGAGAGAGAGAGACTCGCGTCGCTTTCCCTAGTTCTTCTGAGGAGCGTTGTGTGTGTGTGTGTGTGTGTGTGTGTGTGTGAGAGAGAGAGAGAGAGAGAGAGAGAGAGAGAGAGAGAGAGACTCGCGTCGCTTTCCCTAGTTTTTCTGAGGAGCGTTGTGTGTGTGTGTGTGAGTGTGAGAGAGAGAGAGAGAGAGAGAGAGAGAGAGAGAGAGAGAGAGAGAGAGAGAGACTCGCGTCGCTTTTCCTAGTTCTTCTGAGGAGCGTTGTGTGTGTGTGTGAGAGAGAGAGAGAGGGAGAGGGAGAGGGAGAGAGAGAGACTCGCGTCGATCTCCCCAGTTCTTCTGAGGAGGGTTGTGTGTGTGAAAAAAGCCTTACACTATGAAGCGTGTGTGCACTGTGACTACTTTTATATAGTTGATTACCAGCTGGGCATTTCACTCTGCCTCACGCTGAAGCCTGTCACTGTCGACCAATCGCAGCAGGCTGTCATCGGTCCAATCAGCGCAGATTAGCTTCGCGCTGAGGAGGGGGTTGGGAACAAATGAATCGCTGAACGATTCATACGGGAGTCGTTGGGATAATTAGGTAAAAATAAATGCAGATTATAAGACCATCAAAGTGTTTTATGACCTTGCATGCATATTAGACTGTTGTTGGAGACCCTTACAACCTAAATATGACCCTCTTTCATGTATAATATGGGCTCTTTAATGCATTTACTAACTTGAATAAACAATACATTTATTACAGTATTTGTTCATGTTAGTTAATAAAAATACAGTGGTTTATTATTAGTTCATGTTAACTCACGGTGCATTAGTAAATGTTGAACTATGGTTATTGAATTCTGTACAAATATTGTTCATAATTAGTTCATGTTAGTAAATACATTAATGAAACCTTATTGTAAAGTGTGACCATTTTGGGTTATCTGTTATCAATTAGGTCTAATTTGATGCAATTTAATGCCTGTAAATACATGGTTAATTTAAAAGAATCTTTAAGTTATTAGCATAAGTTAAAATGGCAGCCAACAGCTAGCTCTCTGACACTCTCACATGGTCAACCACTGAAGCTAAGCAGGGCTGCGCTCGCTCAGTACCTGGATGGGAGACCACATGGGAAAGCTAGGTTGCTTCTGGAAGTGGTGTTAGTGAGGCCAGCAGGGGGCGCTCAACCTGTGGTCTGTGTGAGTCCTAATACCCCAGTAAATGGGGGACTCTAAACTGCTCAGTAAAACACCGTCTTTCTCCTGAACACCTGACTGTCTGTGGTCTAAAAATCCTAGGATATCCTTCGAAAAAGAGTGGAGGTATAACCCCGGCATCCTGGCCAAATTTGCGTCCTGAATGCTCCAATAATGATGCTGAAATTTCCACTATAAATCAGGGGTATAAATCCAATTTTAGTTATTGTTTCAATTTTTATCTTAAATAAGAAAAAAGAGTTATTTAATAGTGCAGTTTTAATGTTTTTACTGTATGATTATTGAATAAATGCAGCATTTGTGAACAGAATACACTTCTTTAAAATAAAAATGTATAAATCTTACTGATCCCAAACTTTTGACCAGTAGTGTGTTTATTTTATTTATTTGTTTAGGCTTCCCTAGGTCTTTCTTCAACCACTCTGTAATTGAAATGTATTTATTTACCTACACACTCGATATAAAAATAAGTTAATGCAACACACTGATCAGCTGCATGTCATTGCTTTATGTTTGAGTTTTTGTTCTGCCTATAGAGGGCAGCAAAACTCCAATATTAAGTAATGTCAGCAAACGCAGCTCTGAATGGCTTGTTACTGAGCAGGTAAGTATGATCTTGTCTTGTTTTTTTGAGCATTAACAACTTCATTTTCCAGCCTCTGCCAACAGGTAGTGAAGCAGGTTCCTGTGTTCCTCCTGATGTTGTCTTTTTACAGAATGAATAAAAATAAAAGCACAAACATTTAAATCTTTTGAGTGTGGATGTTTCTTTGCTTATGCACTGGCTTTCACAAATATATACCCAGTCCAGTTGTGAAATAATTCAGGTTTTCTGTAGCACTTTAGTACAAAATTAAGCTTTTTTTTGTAGTACACAAGTCAGGTTTAACTTAATATTTTATGTCAGTTTGATTTAAGTTAGAAAAGATGATTTAATTCAAGTAAGAAGTTTAAAGCAGCAAGAATTTCAGTTTTACAGGGAGTGGTCAGCTCAAAGTAATCATTAATAATCTCACAGCATTTATCAATCTAACATGGTTGGTATGAATTCAATAATTATCGGATGTGTTTTTATAAATACATATTATAAAATGCTAGTTTTACACAATCTATCAAAGATTAGATAGTCTTAACACTAATAAAAACACACAATTCCTTCATGTTGTCCAACACAAATCTATTAAGTTAACGTAATTGTTTTAACAAATTTAAGTGGATTTACTTAAAACAACTAGGTTTTCTCCCCAGAAAAACTCAACGATTGTGTTTAAATGTAAATGAGTAGTTTTAAAAAGTAGCTAAAATCATTGTTTTGAGTGAAAGTAAACTTCTAGAAGTTTTTATTTGTGCATTTATTTATTAGTTTTACATGTAACTTGCCTTTTAAAATCTAACCGCAGAGTTTTTTTGTTATAAAAATATTTTTTATCCTGTTAGTAGATCAGAGTCCTCATTTAATAATGTCAATATTTCACATTTAAATGTCTGGTTAATATTGTAGTACATTAACCACATACTTTTTAAAACTAAATTATTAGTCTTATTTACAACACATGCATCTAATGTAGTGAGACAAACATGTAAAACGTTTTTGATTAGAATTGATGTTTAAAATAAAGTTTGATGCATGCAAAATGTAATTTCAGATGCATTTCATTTTATATTCACACCCTGTTGCCACACAACTGTGTTTAGACCCCTTATGAAAGTTAATTTTGCATAATAGGTCCTCTTTTGAGACAATTGATAGAACCGAAAACCCTTTTTACACTGTTTAACTTATGTCAGTAGTTTAACCTTTCATTACAAATGTAAACCAGTGACAATAATAGAGGTGCACAGATATTTAAATAACATCTTTATGATGATGCATGTGGTTTAGAAACTAGCATACACTTGAAAAAAGGCATTTATATTTACAAATATTGTCGGAAACGTACTAAAGTGTGTAGAGCTTGATGCGTTATTGTAAAAGATTTATTTAATGGTTAAGTAATGGCTTCAAATAATGTATCAGTATTTCCAGAGAGAAATAAGCCAATGTTGGGTTAAAACAACCCAGCGTTTTTTGTGGGAAAAAAAATATGCTGCACATTGTTTATGCATTTGTTTTGAAGGATTTTAAAGAGCTGCTTTATAACTCTTTAAAATAGCTGGGTTGTTGTGACCAAATTTATTTTTACATTTATTTAAACATTTGAAATGACAAAACAATGCGTGTCTCATGTCATCGTACACAATAATATGATATATAGTATAGCCATTAAGAAAATTCTCAGGAAATACTGTCCCAAACTTTATTTGAAGAATATATATTTGCAAAATGATGTGATCATATACTAAAGTGTGTTTAATACATTACTGTAAAAGATTTAATAGTTGAGTAAATGCTTCAAATAATATACGAGTTAGTATTTCCAGAGAGAAACATGCCAATGATGGGTTAAAACAAGCATTGTTAGTGAAAAACATATGCGGCATATTTTTTTATCAACAATTTTAAAGGACTTTTGAGATCCACTTCATAACACTCTAAAAAGTAAAAGCCTTTGATTTATAGCCATTTATTTATTTTTACATTTATTTTAAGATTTGCATTGACAAAACTGTGGTGTAGGTGTCTTATGTCATCATAATATAATATAAAGCCGCTAAAAAACACATTCTCTGGCAATAATAACCCATACTTTATTTGCAGAACATATATTTTCAAACGTGTTTGATAATATACTAAACTGTGTAGAGTTTAATACAATTACTGTAAAAGATTTAATAGTTGAGTAAATGCTTCAATAATACATGGGTTAGTATTTCCAGAGAGATACATGCCAATGATGGGTTAAAACAACCCAGCATTTTTAGTGTATAACATATGCTGCACATTTTTTAATCATCAATTTTGAAGGATTTTTAAGATCCACTTTATAACACACTCTAAAAATGCTGGGTTGTTGTAACCCATTTTTGCTTCAGGTATGGACAAACCCAATATTGGGTTATTTTTTTCCATTGGATTTAAATTACTTTTTGTTTTCTTTGAAAATGCTCTTAAAAAGCCTTTGATATATAAAGTCATTTCTTATATTATTATTATATTTATTATTGTTATTTTACATTTATTTAAACATTTGCAATGACAAAACGGTTCTATGGGTGTCTCATGTCATCATATACAATAATATAATATATAGTGTAGCCATTATATTCCTTAAATTTTCCTTAAAACAAAAATTGTAAAACATTTAATAGTATTTCCAGAGAGAAACATGCCAATGCATTTTAGTGAAAAACATATGCTGCACATTTTTTAATCAACAATTTTAAAGGAATTTAAGATCTGCTTTATAACACACTCTAAAAATTGCGGATTATTGTAATCCATTTTTGCTTTAAGTGTGGACAAACCCGACATGGGGTTATTTTTTCAATTGTATTTAATTAGCTTTTTATTTGAAGCCGCTCTTTAAAAGCGTTCGATTCATAGCCATTTATTTATTTATTTATTTTTTTTTACATTTATTTTAAGATTTGCATTGACAAAACAGTGGTATAGGTGTCTTATGTCATTATAATATGATATATAGCCGCTAAAAAACACATTCTCTGGCAATAGTAAGCAATACTTTATTTGAAGCATATTTGCAAATATTTTTGATAATATACTAAACTGTGTAGAATTTGATACGTTTTTTGTAAAAGATTAATTAAATATTGACTGTAAAACATGCTGGGTTCCACACAATCGAATTGGGACAATATGAAGGAATTAATTTATTAGTTTTTACAAGTTTAAGTGGATTAAACATAAAACAATTAAGTTGTTGCTAAAAAACATCAAGAATTGTGTTCTTGGCTTGTTTTAAATAAGTAACTAGCAAACGTCAATTTTTGAGTGTTGAAGTATTTGTAGACCTCTTTCATTGTCATTGCTTTGATCAAATTTGTGTAAATGAATGTTTCAAACTTATACAAGTTGCTATTTGTAATACTTCAAAGCATTTCTTTTTTCTAAATAAGCATATGTGATAGTCATTGGTTTACATTAGCAGTGCAATACTGACATCAAACTATATTCAGATTTGTTTAAAATTTTAAATCCCTTAAACATGCACTATGAAATTCATCTGAAATTACAACTACATTTTAAGCATTAATGCTCACAAAAATAAACTTTACAAGTCATAAAACCTTAGATGCATATATTAGATGCACGCTATTCACATCGCTTCCATGGAGTGTTTCAAATTTTCAAGTTATTATAATACATTGAATATTTTATGCACCTCTGTTATTGTCACTGGTTTATATTTGTAATGAAAGGTTAAACTTCCCGATAATAAAGGTTAAGTTTTAAAAGAGTTTTCTGTTCTATCAAGTGTTTAAAATATTTAATAAATGCCTTTTAAATCACCTTATTGTGCACGTGTGTAATTTAAGTGATGCATCTGAAATCAAAACTACATGAATTCATACAAAAAATATACAGAAATTCAGTTATTAAGTTTACGTTTAAAAAAAAAAAGTTTTTTTTCTGTTAAGTAAGCCGAAGTTTCAAGTTACTATTTATAGTACTTGTACATGTACATATGTGTTTGTGTGTGTTTGTGTGTGTAAAATACTTCATGAAAAAAAAAGAAGCGAAAAACATTATCTTGTTTTTAGAAGAAAATTGAGTTTTTGCTTACTGGTGAATCTACTGACAGTTTAAAAAACATTTAAAAAGTTTTTTTTAAACATTCAGTTTTATCGAGTGTTCCAAAAATGTCCAAATTCAAACACTTCAAAGCATTTTTCTGCTGCTGATAATATTTTGCAGTTATGTTAACATTTTGTTTCTTTTTTAATTCTAATTCTTTTATTCCTTATACTTTTTCCTTTTTTTAAAACATGTGTTTCAGGTTTAAATTTGAAACAAAAGGTTAAACTGCTGACAGTTCAAATAAATCGGTTAAAAAGTTTAAAATTTGTTTCCTGTTCTATCGAGTTTTCCAATAATTCAAAAGTTCACAAACAAAAGGTTAAACTGCTGACAGTTGATCAGTTAAAAAGTTCCATTAATAATTCAAAAGTTCAAATGTAATCACTTCAAAGCATTTTTCTGCTGCTAATAATGTTTTTCAGTTATGTTGTTAGCATGTTTTTTAATACTAGTTCTTATTTTTTCTCTCTTTTTTTTTTACGTGTGTTTCAGGTTTACTTTTAAAATAAAAGGTTAAACTACTGACAGTTAAAATAAATCAGTTAAACAGTTGAAAATTTGTTTTCTGTTTGTTCTATGAAGAGTTTCAAAAATTCGAAAGTTCACAAACAAAAGTTAAACTGCTGACAGTTCAAATAAATCATAAAAAATGTTTAAATCATTTACTGTTCCAAAAATTCTAAAGTTCAAATTCAAACACTGCAAAGCATTTTCCTTCTGCTAATAATATTTAGCAGTTATGTTGTTAACATGTTTTTTAATACTATTCTTTTTTTTTATACACGTGTTTCGGGTTTACATTTGAAATGAAAGGTTAAACTACTGACAGTTAAAATAAATTAGTTCAAAAGTTCCATCGAAAATTCAAAAGTTCAAATTTAAACACATTTTTCTTCTGCTAATATCATTTGGCACTTATTATGTTCTTAGCATGTTTTTGTGACACTAATTCCTCATTTATTTATTTACAAGTGTTTGTTTCAGGTGTGCAAGCATAAGCTGGCACGAGTATTTCAGGATTTTTGCACCACTGGTTTATGTTTGAGATGAAATGTTAAACTACTGACAGTTTAAAAGATCAGTTAAAAAATCTGTCAAAATTTTCTAAATCAATTTCTGTTCCATCAAGTGTTCCACAAATTCAAAAGTTCAAATTCAAATACCTCAAAGCATTTTTCTTCCACTAATATAATTTGGCCCTTACTATGTTCTTGCCATGTTTTTATGACAATATTTCCTCATTTATTTATTTATTTTGCATGTGTGTGTTTGAGGAATATAAGCATAACCTTCTAATATTTCAGTATTTAGTGATTGTCACAGATGTATATTTATAATGAACGGTTAAAGTACTAACAGTTAAAAAGATCAGTTAAAGAAAGCAGTTAATGTTTTTAAAAATCATTTTCTGTTCCATCGAGTGTTCCAAAAATTCAAATTCAAAAACTTCAAAGCATTTTTTTTCTTCCGCTGATATAATTTGCCACTTATTATGTTCTTAGCATGTTTTTACAACACGAATTATTGTTTTTTAATGTGTGTTTCAGGAATGTAAGCATAAACTGGCTAATATTTCAGTATTTGAAATGAAAGGATAAACAACTGACAGTTAAAATAAATCGATTATAAAGATTTAAATTAGTTTCCTGTTCCTTCGAGTGTTCTAAAAATTCAAAAGTTCACTTCAAAACATTTTTTTCTGCTAATATAATTTTTCCCTTATTATGTGCTTAGCGTGTTTTTATGAAACTATTTCCTCATTTATTTATTTATTTATTTATTCGTTTGTTTTGCAAGGTGATTGTTACTGGTTTATTTTTAAATGCAAGGTTAAACTATGGACAATTAAAAAGGTCAGTTAAAAAAAATCTGTTCATTTTCAAATTTTCAATTTTCATTTTCTGTTCCATCGAGTGTTCCAAAAATTCAAATTCAAACACTTTAAAGCATTTTTCTTCTGCAAATATTATTTGCCACTCATTATGTTTTTGGCATGTTTTGAACAAACTAACTCCTCATTTATTTATTTATTTTGCATGTGTTTGTTTCAGGAATATAAGCATAACCTGGCTAATATTTCAGTAGTTAGTGATTGTTACTGGTTTATATTTAAAATGCAAGGTTAAACTACGAACAGTTAAAAAGGTCAGTTAAAAAAAATCTGTTAATTTTCAAAATCATTTTCTGTTCTATCAAGTGTTTCAAAAATTCAAATTCAAATATTTCAAAGCATTTTTCTTCTGCAAATATAATTTGGCCCTTACTATGTTCTTAGCATGTTTTTGTGACACTAATTCCTTACTTATTTATTTATTTATTTGCATATGTTTGTTTCAGGAATATAAGCATAACCTGGCTAATATTTCAGTATTTATGCACTTCCATGTTTGTCACTGTTTGAAATGAAAAGTTAAACTACTGACAGTTGAAATAAATCAGTTAAAAAGTTCCACCGAGTGTTCCAAAAATTCAAAAGTTCAAATTCAAACACATCAAAGCATTTAATTTTAAAATTATTTAGCATGTTTTTATGACACTAATTCTTCATTTATTTTTATTAAATATTTTTGCATGTGTGTGTGTTTCAGGAGTATAAGCGTAAGCTGGCGCGGGTGTCGCAGGTACGAAAGGAGCTTCGAACTCGCCTCAACGGTCTACCAGATCTGTCCCGGCTCCCGAACGTCACAGGTGGTCATGTGCGTCTGCCCTCGTCCGGTGATCTGTACAGCCCATCTGATTGAGCAGGACTCTTGATCATCATCACACTAACACTCTTTAATCTCATCCGGCCACTATAATATTAGTGGATGCGTCCAATATGCAGTCTGTGGCTGCTCGAGTGTTGCTGAGATTAAAAACACCTCAGTTTGTCGTCCCACAGAAATATCGCTCAGATGCATTGGGATCAGTGAAGTCATTATGGTGATAACTCAATTCGTTTCCTTTTATAGCCTTGTTTTGGAAGCGTCCAGACCGCATATGTTAAAGTAAACACGCCATATTTAAATATACACTGCAAAAGATGCTTTCTTACTTAGATTTTTATCATGTTTCTAGTCCAAATATCTAAAAGATTCTTAAATCAAGAAGCTTTTTATTGACAAGCAAAATATATTGTGATGTTTTAAGACAGAATATGTTAAAATAAAGTGAGTTTTTCCTTAAAATATGCTAAATAATGTATTTTTTAAACTTTTATTTACGTGCTTTTTGCATTTTACAAAAAACTACAACAAAAAAAGAGAAAGACAAAACAATGCATTACAATAACAATACATATAAAACACAATACATAGAAATACTACCCTATGACAGAACAGCAGAACACAGATGGACAAATGCACACAATTTGGCTGATCAGGTAATGCATAAATAAAGTAATATATCTTATATTGTTTTAAAAAAAGCATTGTCCTGACAAATAATATAGTTTGAGCACATTATTAAGAAAATTGCAGATTATAAATAGTAAATATCAATTACACTCAATCTTTAATTATTATTATTGATGGGTCACTGTATTTGCAAACTAAATAATCTTGTCAAAAGTAAAAACAAGATTATTTTGCTTACCCCATTGACAGAAACAGGAAAACTCACTTCATTTTGACGTATTATTTCTGAAAACAGGACAATATTTTCTACTTGTCTACAAAATGCTTCTTGATTTAAGAATTTTTAGATATTTGGACTAGAAACAAGACAAAAATGAAGCAAGAAAAGCATTTTTTGCAGTGCAATTAAAAATAATCTCACTTCGAGTCTGTATGTTTCTAGTCTAAATATCTAAATATTCTTAAATCAAGATGCATTTTTAATAAATATAAAATATTTTGTTGTTTTCAGAAATAATATTCAAGGTTAAATGACATTTTTTCTTAAAACAAGCAAAATAATATCATGTCAAAAGGAAAAACAAGATTATTTTGCTTACTGCATTGGCAGAGACAGGAAAACTCACTTTATTTTGACATATTATTTCTGAAAACAAGACAATATTTTCTACTTATCTACAAAATGCTTCTTGATTTAAGAATTTTTAGATATTTGGACTAGAAACAAGACAAAAAATGTAAGAAAAGCAGTTTTTGCAGTGCGCTTCAAAAAACTAATCTTACTAAGAGTTT
This sequence comes from Danio aesculapii, assembly GCF_903798145.1. Classification (NCBI taxonomy): domain Eukaryota; kingdom Metazoa; phylum Chordata; class Actinopteri; order Cypriniformes; family Danionidae; genus Danio; species Danio aesculapii. The sequence continues at coordinate 49,016,811 of NC_079453.1, forward strand.
TTGTCTGTTCTAGTCCAAATATAATGCAAGAAATATTGCATCAACATTAAGTATAACATATAGTTGTGTTTTCAGAAATAATATGTCAGTATTGAGTGAGTTTTTCTTGGAAAAACTGGATTATTTTGCTCTCCGTATTGGTAGAGAAAGGAAAAATCACTTCATTTAGACATATTATTTCTTAAATCAAGACAAAAATGTTTGCTTGTCAAGAAAATGCTTGTCAAGAAAATGATATTTGGACTAGAAACAGGACAAAAACTCAAGTTAAAAAAGCATTTTTTTGCAGTGCAATTAAAAAAATTACTTAGAGTTTTGTTCTTGTTCATATATCTAAATATGCTTAAATTAAGAAGCATTTTCTTAATAAATATAAAATATATTTTTGTTTTCAGAAATAATACGTCAAAATTAACTGAATTTTCCTTAAAAACAAGCAAAATAATAAAATGTCAAAAGGAAAAACAAGATTATTTTGCTTACCCCATTGACAGAGACAGGAAAACTCTCTTCATTTTGACATATTTCTGAAAACAACTAAATATTTTTGGATGGTCTATAAAATGCTTCTTGATTTAAGAATTTTTAGATATTTGGACTAGAAACAAGACAAAAATGAAGTAAGAAAAGCATTTTTTGCAGTGCAATTAAAAATAATCTCACTTTGAGTGTGTTTGTTTCTAGTCTAAATATCTAAATATTCTTAAATTAAGATGCATTTTTTAATAAATATAAAATATTTTATTGTTTTCAGAAATAATATGTCAGTGTTAAATGAAATTTCCCTAAAACAAGCAAAATAATATCATGTCAAAAGGAAAAACAAGATTATTTTGCTTACCGCATTGGCAGAGACAGGAAAACTCACTTCATTTTCACATATTATTTCTGAAAACAGGACAATATTTTCTACTTGTCTATAAAATGCTTCTTGATTTAAGAATTTTTAGATATTTGGACTAGAAACGAGACAAAAATGAAGTAAGAAAAGCAGTTTTTGCAGTGCGCTTCAAAAAAACTAATCTTACTCAGAGTTTTGTCTGTTCTAGTCCAAATGTAATGCAAGAAATAATGCATCAACATCAAGTATAACATATAGTTGTGTTTTCAGAAATAATATGTCAGTATTGAGTGAGTTTTACTTGGAAAAACTGGATTATTTTGCTCTCCGTATTGGTAGAGACAGGAAAAAATCACTTTATTTAGACATATTATTTCTTAAATCAAGACAAAAATGTTTGCTTGTCAAGAGAATGCTTTTTAATTCAAGAGTTTTTAGATATTTGGACTAGAAACAAGACAAAAACTCAAGTTAAAAAAGCATTTTTTGCAGTGCAATTAAAATAATCTCACTTTGAGTGTGTTTGTTTCTAGTCTAAATATCTAAATATTCTTAAATTAAGATGCATTTTTTATAAATATTAAATATTTTATTGTTTTCAGAAATAATATGTCAAGGTTAAATGACATTTTTTCTTAAAACAAGCAAAATAACATCATGTCAAAAGGAAAAACAAGATTATTTTGCTCACCTCATTGGCAGAGACAGGAAAACTCACTTTATTTTGACATATTATTTCTGAAAACAGGACAATATTTTCTACTTATCTACAAAATGCTTCTTGATTTAAGAATTTTTAGATATTTGGACTAGAAACAAGACAAAAAATGTAAGAAAAGCAGTTTTTGCAGTGCGCTTCAAAAAAACTAATCTTACTCAGAGTTTTTGTCTGTTCTAGTCCAAATATAATGCAAGAAATAATGCATCAACATTAAGTATAACATATAGTTGTGTTTTCAGAAATAATATGTCAGTATTGAGTATGTTTTTCTTGGAAAAACTGGATTATTTTGCTCTCCGTATTGGTAGAGACAGGAAAAAATCACTTTATTTAGACATATTATTTCTTAAATCAAGACAAAAATGTTTGCTTGTCAAGAAAATGATATTTGGACTAGAAACAAGACAAAAACTCAAGTTAAAAAAGCATTTTTTTGCAGTGCAATTAAAAAAATTACTTAGAGTTTTGTTCTTGTTCAAATATCTAAATATGCGTAAATTAAGAAGCATTTTCTTAATAAATATAAAATATATTTTTGTTTTCAGAAATAATACGTCAAAATTAACTGAATTTTCCTGCTTACCTCATTGACAGAGACAGGAAAAGTCCCCTCATTTTGACATATTTCTGAAAACAACTAAATATTTTTTGCTGGTCTAGAAAATGCTTCTTGATTTAAGAATTTTTAGATATTTGGACTAGAAACAAGACAAAAATGAAGTAAGAAAAGCATTTTTTGCAGTGCAATTAAAATAATCTCACTTCGAGTCTGTATGTTTCTAGTCTAAATATCTAAATATTCTTAAATTAAGATGCATTTTTTAAAATAAATATAAAATATTTTGTTGTTTTCAGAAAAGATATGCCAATGTTAAATGACATTTTCCTTAAAACAAGCAAAATAATATCATGTCAAAAGGAAAAACAAGATTATTTTGCTTACCTCATTGGCAGAGACAGGAAAACTCACTTCATTTTCACATATTATTTCTGAAAAAATAGACAATATATTTTGCTTGTCTAAAAAATGCTGCTTGATTTAAGAATTTTTAGATATTTGGACTAGAAAGGAGACAAAAAAAATCTGAAAAGCATGTTTTGCAGTGAGTGCACTTCAAAAAACATTTTCTTAGAGTTTTTGTGTTTGTTTCTAATCCAAATATCTAAATATGCTAAAATCAAGATGCATTTTTAAAATAAGTTTAAAATAAAGTTTTGTTTTCAGAAATAATACGTCAATGTTAAGTGAGTTTTTCCTTAAAACAAGCAAAATAACATCATGTCAAAAGGAAAAGCGAGATTATTTTGCTTACCGCATTGGCAGAGACAGGAAAACTCACTTTATTTTGACATTATTTCTGAAAACAGGACAGTATGTTTTGCTTGTCTAGAAAATGCTTCTTGATTTAACTTGATATTTGGACTAGAACAATGAAAAAACTAAGTAAAATAAGCATTTTTTTGCAGTGCAATTTAAAAAAAATCTTACTTAGAGTTTTTGTGTTTGTTTCTGGTCCAAATATCTAAATATTCTTAAATCAAGAAGCATTTTTAATAAGTATACAATTTAGTTTTCAGAAATAATACGTAAAAATGATGACTTTTTCCTTAAAACAAGCTAAATAATCTGCATGTGAGGTAAAATAATATAAATTCAAACTGAAAACAAGATTATTTAGCTTGTTTTAAGGAAAAACTCACGTAAATTTGACTCATTATTTCTGAAAACAAAACTACATTTTTATCTGCTTGATTTCATAATCTTTAGATATTCGGACTAGAAATACGCTGAAAAGCATTGTTTGCAGCCCACCTGTGATAATACTTGACATTTTACAATGGTTTGGTTGGATAATACCCATGTGTAGCTTCTCTTGATGGTAGATCTCCACACATGTGATGGTCTTTTGATATTTTTTGCAGTGATTATCAATTTCATCGCAGGATCCTATAAAAACAGCTGCAGTATTTTAGTGCGGCGACCGTAACAATGTTCATAAAGAGATGACGGTCACTTTACAATAAAGGTACATTAGTTTATGTATTTACTGACATGAACAAACAATGAATTATACATTTATAAAAGTATTTATTAATCTTTGATACCATTTAATGAAAATACACTGCTTTTCTTACTAAAGGTGTCTTGTTTTTAGTTTGAATATCTAAAAACTCTTAAATCAAGAAGATTTTTCTAGACAAGTTGAAAATATTGTATGTTTTCAGAAAAAAAACAAATAATAATTAAGTGAGTTTTTCCTTAAAACAAACAAAATAATAAAAACATTAAAGTCTTTGTATTATTAAATTGTTGTATATATGTTTTAAATCTGAAACTCTTTTGCTAGTTTTAATAATTAATATTTAATGTTTGTTTCAAACCAAAAACAAGATTATTTGCTTGTTTTAAGGAAATTAAAAGATATTTTTTGTCTGAAAAAAGACAGATCACCTAATTTTGATGTATTATTTCTTAAAACAGGACAATAGGTTTTACTTGTCTAGAAAATCCTTCTTGATTTAAGAATTTTTAATTATTTGGACTAGAAATGAGACAAAATCAGTGTACAGTGGCTCAGTATCACTGTGCATTATTTAATGTTAATTAATAAGCACACATTTGGATTTTAATGCATTAATTAATGTTGAATTGTGATTATTAAATGCTGTAAGTAATGCTGTAGTATTGTTCATTCTTAGTTCATGTTTGTAAATATACTAACTAACATTAATGAACTTTTATTTTAAAGTCTGACTGAACTATATTTTCTTTTCTGTGTTTTTCCTTTCCAAAATGCTGAGTTTGCCTCCTAATATTCTGATTTTAATCTCCTTAGGTTCATGATCAAAACACTAGATGCCTCAAAATATTCATCAAGCAGTTTTTGTCTTTTGTTTTTAGTCCAAATATCTAAACCGTCTTAAATCAACAAGCATTTTCTAGACAAGCAAAAATAGTTGTATGTTTAAAAAAAAATGGTAATAATTAAGTGAGTTTTCCTCTTAAAATAAACAAAATAATAAAAACAAATAATAGCAAAATAATAATAAAAAAAATTCTTACCCCACTGACATATTTTTATTATTAAATTGTTATAATTAATAATAAAAAATTAAAATATACGTTATTATTATTAATTATTTTAAAGTATTTATTATTAAAACAAACAAAAAAATCAGATTTTGATTAATGTTTAATATTAAATATTTAAAAATTATTGTGTAATATGTTTAATATTGTCTCAATCTCCAGTGATCTAGCCCATGCAGATTCCTTGATTGAATCTTGTGGTTCATTTAATGGCGGATTTGTAGTTCTGTGCAATACTGTGTGTTTACCAGCGATCTGCACAGGCTGGTGATCGTGACAAATATATTGTACATTATAATAATTTAATAATAATCTGCCAGCGGTGTAAGCATAATCAAGTTTATTTTGCTTACCACTGGCAGATCATTTAGCTTGTTTTAAGGACAAGCTTGTTTTTTCTGAAATCTTGATTGTCTAGAAAAGGTTTCTTGAGTTTGAGCTTAATTTTGAGATATTTGCACTATAGATACAAGACAAAACCTCACAATAGGAAAACCTATTGTTCTCAGTCGTCATCTTATCCTCTTGGTCTATAGACGATGCTTTACGACGGCTCTGGGTTTGCAGCGTTTGTGTTTTTGTGCGTTTTACTGTGACGGAAAGAAAATACTTGTTACGACCGTTTTCTTTGTAGGATCTAAAGAGACACTCTTTGCCTGTGAAACCACACCTTTTAACTTATTTAGTTGCAATGCAAGTGTACATTTTAACATCAGCCTTTGTAAATAATGTGTCTGAGCCAAATAAAGCTGAAGGCAAAGAATAAAAACAAATCTACTTATTTTCTTATATTAAACTCAAAGGTCAGCCGTGCATGTCGCTGTTATTAACTGTTTATTTTCTTAGTATTTGAGTCAATGAGTAAATGTTTTCGATTTTATATACATAGACAGCAAATAAATGCAAGTGTCAAAACATGTTTCAAAGTACTTTTGTGAAAATAAAATGTCCAAATGTGGGTGAAATAATCTGTCGTCATTCTGCATAACAGATATATTTAAATATAAGTGAAACATCATAATTATTCTCACCTGTGTTTATTAAGTGGGCATCCCTGATCGGTTTATTATATTTTTAATAATTAAAAATTCCTGCTGATAAATGAGTTAAACTTAGTGATTTGAAGACAAAATATAAAGTTTGGAAAATTAAAATAAATAATGAACAACATATTTTATTTAAAGTGTTTTAATTTGTCCTGATGGGGAAGAAAGGGGATTTAAGTGACTTTGAACGTGGCATGGTTGTTGCTGCCAGACGGGCTGGTCTGAGTATTTCAGAAACTGCTGATCTACTGGGATTTTCACGCACAACCATCTCTAGGGTTTACAGAGAATGGTCTGACAAAGAGGAAATATCCAGTGAGCGGCAGTTCTGTGGGAGCAAATGCCTTGTTGATGCCAGAGGTCAGAGGAGAATGGCCAGACTGGTTCCAGCTAATAGAAAGGCAACAGTAACTCAAATAAGCACTCGTTACAACCGAAGTCTGCAGAAGAGCATCTCTGAACACACAACACGTCCAACCTTGAGGCGGATGGGCTACAGCAGCAGAAGACCACACCGGGTGCCACTCCTGTCAGCTAAGAACAGGAAACTGAGGCTACAATTCACACAGGCTCACCAAAACTGGACAATAGAAGATTGGAGAAACGTTGCCTGGTCTGATGAGTCTCCATTTCTGCTGCCACATTCAGATGGTCGGGTCAGAATTTGTCAACAACAACATGAAAGCATGGATCCATCCTGCCTTGTATCAGCGGTTCAGGCTGCTGGTGGTGGTGTAATGGTGTGGGGGATATTTTCTTGGCACACTTTGGGCCCATTAGTACCAATTGAGCATCATGTCAACGCCACAGCCTACCTGAGTATTGTTGCTGACCATGTCCATCCCTTTATGACCACAGTGTACCCATCTTCTGACGGCTACTTTCAGCAGGATAACGCACCATGTCATAAAGCGTGAATCATCTCAGACTGGTTTCTTGAACATGATAATGAGTTCATTGAACTTAAATGGCCTCCACAGTCACCAGAGCTTAATCCAATAGAGCACCTTTGGGATGTGGTGGAACAGGAGATTGGCATCATGGATGTGCAGCCGACAAATCTGCAGCAGCTGTGTGATGCTATCATGTCAATATGGAGCATAATCTCTGAGGAATATTTCCAGTAGCTTGTTGAATCTACGCCACGAAGGATTAAGGCAGTTCTGTAGGCAAAAGGGGGTCCAACCAGGTACTAGTATGGTGTACCTAATAAAGTGGCCGGTGAGTGTATTTTATTTTATTTTTTTTGTGTTTTCTGTGTGTATCTTTTGTAAATCCGTAATTATTATAAAAGTTAATTTTTAAAAATAATATATGGTTAATATATTTGCACTGTACACTGTTTCCCCCACAGTCCAAACACATGCTCTATAGGGGAATTGGGCAAGCTAAATTGGCCGTAGTGTGTGTGTGTGTGTGTGTGAGAATGTGAGAGTGGGTGTTTCCCAGTACTGGGTTGCAGCTGGAAGGGCATCCGCTGTGTAAAACATATGCTGAAATAGTTGGCGATTCATTCCACTGTGGCGACCCCTGATGAATTAGGGACTAAGCCGGAGGAAAACAAATGAATGAAAAAGGTCAAAATTATAACTACCACAATTTTAAAAGTTGTTGACAATTTTTAAAACGTCCCTTAAGAAAAACTTACCATGCCACAATTATAGAAGTCATTAAAAATAAAAGTTGTAGATACCCCACCGGTTATTAAACAGTCCACGCATCCCAAATACTGATGTCCATGTGTTTTATTTATTGAACACAGTGAAAACTAAAAAGATAAACAAACAAACCACACGAACACAATCAAAAGGACATCAAAATAAACAAATAACATACAAACAATGTTTTGCTTACCGTGTTGGCCTGATAACAGCAGTAGAATAGTCAGGAGCATTAAACAGGTGCCTGCATTGAGATCTCACTATGCCGTCCATAGCTACTGTTGCAGGTTAAATCAATCAAGGAGGATCATGTGACCTCTGACTCAAGCCAACCGGAAACAAGGAAATTTATAACAAACATACACAATACTCTTTCAAATAATGACATACAAAAACAATAAACTACCAAAAACACAAGCTGATCGATCAGCGTCAGCTACAAAAGTCAAACAAGCCGAAATTATGATTTTAAATGTCAGAATGAAATTAAAAGGCAAAAATATGACAGTTCTGAACTGAAAAGTTGAAATTGTGAAATGTTAAATCATAATTATAATGTAAAACACAATTATTGAATAAAAAAATGGACATTAACACAAAAAAATGACGGAAAAAGCCAATATTCAGACATGGGTCAAAATTATGTGATAAAAAAGTCTTATTTATTCATTTTCCTTCAGCTTAGTCCCTTATTTATCAGGGGTCGCCACAGCGGAATGAACCGCCAACTATTCCAGCATATGGTTTAAACAGCGGATGCCCTTCCAGTTGCAACTCAGTACTGGGAAACACCAATGCACACTCATTCACACACACACTCATACACTACGGCCAATTTGTTTAATCCATTCCCTTATAGCGCATGTGTTTGGGCTGTGAGGGAAACCGGAGCACCTGGAGGAAACTCACCGGAGGGAAGAACATGCAAACTCCACACAGAAATGCCAACTGACCCAACCGGGACTCAAACCAGCGACCTTTTTGTTGAGAGGCGGCAGTGCTAAGGTCTTTATTATAATTGGGACATTTTAAATCTCATAATTATAACTTCGCAATCATTTTCCTTTTTCCCTAAGCTTCCTCCCTTTATTCATCAAGGGTAACCACAGCGGAATGAACCGCTAACTGTTCCAGCATATGTTTTACACAGTGGATGCTCTTATGTTATGAAAACATAACAGCACATGTCATTATTTAAACTTTGTTATATTGTCTACTTTTTAATATTAAAATTATGATCTTTAAATGTCACAATGATGTTTTTAAAGTCAAAATCATGACAGAGTTCAGTCAAAAGTCATATTGATCATATAAAACATCATAATTATTGGATAAACAGTTTAAATGAAGCCATTCAGAAATATTCAGACATGGGTCAATATTATGAGATAAAAAGACTGTCATAATTAGGACGTTTTAATATTTGTTTCCCAGTACTGGGTCGCGGCTGGAAAGACACCTGCTGTGTAAAACATATGCTGGAATAGTTAGTGGTTCATTCCGCTGTGGCGACCCCTGATGAAAAAAGGGACTAAGCTGAAGGAAAATGAATGAATAACTCAACTCTTTTTAGCAGCTTTTTATTTTTTAAAGTGATTTAATATGTCCTAAAAGTATTACATTTGTTAAAAACACCTTATTCAATTCAATTCACCTTTATTTGTGTAGCGCTTTTACAGTGTAGATTGTGTCAAAGCAGCTTCACATAGAGGATCATAGTAAATTAAACAGTGTAGTTCAGTTTTCAGTGTTTAAGTTCAGTTCAGTTGAGCTCAGTTCAGTGTGGTTTAATAATCACTACTGAGAGTCCAAACACTGAAGAGCAAATCCATCGATGCGCAGCTCTACAGATCCCGAACCATGCAAGCCAGTGGCGACAGCGGAGAGGAACAAACTTCACCAATTGGCGAAAGTGAAGAAATAAAAAACCTGGAGAGAAACCAGGCTCAGTTGGGCACGACCATTTCTCCACTGGCCAAACGTCTTGTGCCGAGCTGAAGTGCCGGAGGCTGGAAGCTGGACCTCAGCAAAGACTCATACCTTATGACCTCTAAGGGTATGGAATGATGCTCAGTGTTCACTAAAAGTCCCGAATCTTTCTTATTTTTCCCTTATCTGGGGAAACAAAGATTTTAAACCAGTGAAAAAAAATATTTTGGCTTTAAACAGTGGGCATTAAAAGGTATGAGAAAAATGGGGGACTTAAAAGGAGATAAACTGATGTCCTTTAAAGACCTTAATTAAAAATGTGGAATCCTAATGATGCATTTTTTTAATTACTTACAAATTCGCAGCTATATAAATGTCAAGCAAAACTACTCACAAGCTAGACCTCTACAAACTGAATTAGAAAAAATATGTTTCAACAGAATCCTATGGCAAATTATATTTGATTGTTTTATAGCAAATTGGTCAATGGCTCTAAAGAAACATCAGAATCTGAGAAAGATTCTTGGTGTACAGATTTACAATATGACCTGACAGATTTAGAATGGAGACAAATATGTGTAAAGCCCAGAACTTGTCAATTAATACTAGATTTAAAATGATCCAATATAACTGGACAATGCGCACCTATATCACTCCTGAAAAACTACACAAGTTTAACCCAAACATCCCAGATGGCAAAGCATAAAGGAACATTCTTTCAGTGTATCTGGGAATGTGATGTGGATTTTCTGGCAAAACGTAATCACATTAATCTGCTCAATTATTTTAAAACCAATTCCAGTCACACCTGAAATGGGCTTTGGGTTTATTTCCTGTAAGTTTGTCATGACCAGGTTATCAAACTAAATTGATTGATATGTGTCTTGTTACTGCAAGGCGTTTGACAGCACTCTATTTGAAGAACATCCATTGACCACTGGCTGAAAGATTTGACACATCACATTACACTGGAAAGAATCACTTACAGTATAAAGGACAAATTAAAGGAGTACCATAAAATTTGGGATCTGTTTATACAATTTTTGGAACATAACCATACAATGGCACATACAAATACCTCTCAAGCTACTGGTTAATTGATTGATATGTGTATTTTTGTTTGTGGAATACAGCATATGTTTTTCTTGGCCTCAGCCCATGTTTAACAATACATTTACCTGTTCAACTGAATCGAGATGCTTTGGGGAGGGAGGGGGGAAGAATTACAGTGTAAAAAAGTGTATATTTTATGTTAAATTTCAAGTGTTTTTTCTACAATAATTTTTTTTTTAAATATATATATATATATATATATATATATATATATATATATATATATATATATATATATATATATATATATATTTCATGTCAGTTTTAGGTTTAAGTTTAATTAATTTTTCTATAGATTATAGTTTGTATAGAGGCCAATTCCCACGTATATTCAGGAAAAAAACATTTTTAATCAAGAATAAATGTAAACATCAATACAATCCGAATGAAAATGAAAAATTCTGGCTTGAAATGTCAGATTATTTCATCTTTATATTCGTCAGGTCTTTTTGCGACCTGCTTTTTGAGAACACACTGTAGTCTACAGCACTGAAGTGATTAAATTAGTTAAACTTAAACCTAATCAGCTTATTGAATGTGTCGGAGCTCTTCAAGGACGTGTTAATTGATCGCTTTTCTTGCATTTCTTTTTCAGTCTGGATCTGCAAACAGCTGAAGGTTTGCACACGGTTCACAGTCACAAGGCTCCAGATAAATCCGCTTTTTTCACTGAGCACCAAATATTACACTAATGCATGCTTTATATCACAGGAAAATGAGAATATAGCATGCATTATAGCCTACTCTTGATACATACACTATATTTAAAATAAAACAAATGCAGTTTTAACAGTCACCACAGAAGATTCATGTTGAGTAAGTTAATTATGCGAAAACATTTAAATGCATTGTCATTTAATGCATCTAAAAGGTGGTGTTTTGTCCACCAGGTTGTCTCCTGATGGGATGATCTTAAAGGTGATTTTGGGAAGAAAAGCATGTCATGGTTTGATCAGAAGTGTTTGCACACGGTTCTCAGTCACAAGGCTTCAAATAACAGCGCTTTTGCACTGAGCCTTTAATATCAGCACTGGACCTGCGGGGACGCGCACAGCATCGCTATTGTCCTTGTTTTAACAGTTTTTAGTCGCTATAGTGTGTTTTTAAAAGTTTATATATAATTAAACACCATTACAAGTGATATTATGTTCACGAAAAAACCCGAAAAGATCCATTTGGTGTCGGAAAACAGTGCAAAGATGTACACCATCATGTCAGAAAGGTAAACAGACTGTTTCTTTATTTTATGCTAATTGTGATTAAGTATTAATTCAGCAATATGCTATTGATTGAACTGTTGTTAGATTTTGAGTGTTTTATTAATTGATAGTACAGTGAAAATAATGTTTTTTTACTCGTTTTATTAATGAGTGAGGGTCTTAGTGGTGTGCAAACTTTGCACTGCGCCCTAAACGTCAACATCTGACTGCCTGCTAATTCATTTGACCGTTGTTTGCTAACACAACTTTAGCTAAACAATACACAACCGCAGGTTTAACAACACAATGGTTTGTTATGTTCAGTAACAATATAATTTATTAGCTATGTAGGCTAGTTTCAATGAATGAAACAATAGCATATTCATCTGAAACACCAATAATACAAAGGTTATAGTTTACAAAACTCATCAAACTTTAAGAGATGCGCACTAATGAGGGTACTAAACTCCATCAGCTGACTGAGTGATGATGGAGGAGGAGGAGAAAAGGACAAAAGGGAACATTAAAGCTATTTATTTGTTCATTCAAACCACATATATGTTTTTTCATCAGTTTACTACAGCTTTAGAAACTGACACGTCTATTGAGCTTTATAAATGACAATCGTGGATTAAAAGTCACGTGACTCGCCTGCTATTAGCTGTAAAAACACCACAAATCCTCAATAATCAACCACACTTTTAAAGCAAGCAGCAAAAACCACAACCTATCTGTGTGTTTTTAAAGCAACCTTAATAAGATGCCCAAAGTTTACTTGAATCAATGAGTCAACTATCATTGATTCGCGAATCACTTTGATTCATTCGGATCGCTCTTTTCTAACCGAGTCATTTAAGAAAAGAAATGCTTTGGTCGTTGCCTTATATGTGATGTTATAATTGTTTTAAATGTTTTAATTATTACATACTTCAGCATTCTTATTTTTATACTATGAAAGTCAAAATTATGCCAAAAAATTTACAATAAAATAGAAAGTAAATATTTTATAAGAATATAGTATAGCATTGTTTCCACTGTAAATTTAGGTAAAATTATGCTTTTAAAAGACATATTTATGCGATTACTGTGACATTTATCATTTAAATGTCACAATTAAGTCCTATGATATACCAAGTGGTAATTTTGAAACTGAGAAAGGTCAAAATATAACAAAAAAATGTATAGGTCTATAATGGTTAAACATAATATTTATGTAAAAATTTTGACATTTTTGGCACAATTTTCTAGTCAGTAAAGTTTGGAAGTTGGATTCAGGGTCACAATTATGACCCTGAATTCATTGCAATGTAAAAAGTTGAAATGATGAATTTAAAAGTCAAAATTGTGACGCATAAAGTTCAGATATGAGATGAAAAGCTGAAATCATGACACATCAAGTTATAAATATTATATAAAACATAATTACTGGAAATAAAGGGCCTAAGACAAAAAGAAAATGAATGAATGAATAATTACTGGATAAAAAGTTGAAATGAAGACTTGAAAAATAACATAAAAAGCCAACATTCAGACATGGGGCAAAATATGAAAAGGCAAAAAACAACAGTTTTGCAACTTAGCGTCATCATTTAACTTGATATAATTTTGACATTTTATCTCATAGTTATTGCTTTGTAATAATTTCCCAATTTACATATCAGAATTTCAATCTCATACGTGTAATGTGAACGGGAGACGCTGACAACGGGGTTGAGGATCCAAATGCAAGGTTATTTCAAGAAAGGTCAGGCAAGCAATGGTCAACACAAGGGCGAACAGACGTATACAGACAAATTCAGAGTTGTAGTCATAAACCGGTGGATGGTCAATGCAGGCAGCAGAAAGGAATAAACAATAAAACAAAGCGAGGGTCAAACACAGCAAGACAAGGCAAGGGGAATGCACCATAATCTTCACAATAACAGTTAAACAAGACTTGTCTGTGTGTGTGCTGTTTTTATAGCCCATTTGTAGTCCGTTTGATTAGTCCTGAACAGCTTCAGCTGTGTGTGTTTGCAATCAAAAATGAACCGGAACAGGAGTGAGGATACAGGTATGATGTAATTTGTAGTTCATTTGGTGGCATATTTGTAGTTCTCCAGCATCTGCATGGGCTAAATCGCTGGTGATTGTGACAATAAGTAACAATTTTGATAAAATATGAAATTATTCGTCAAAATCACATATTCATTACATATTTAAAAACCTAGAATTTTCATCTCTAAAAAGTTTTTTTTCAAACAAATCAATTCATATTCAGGGCAACACAGTGGCTCAGTAGTTAGCACTGTTGCCTCACAGCACGAAGGTCGCAGGTTCGAGTCCCGGCTGGGTCAGTTGGAGAGTTTCTACATATGTTGGCGTGGGTTTCCCCCACAGTCCAAACACATGCGCTATAGATGAATTGATTAACCAAATTTTCCCTAGTGTGTTTGTGTGAATGTGTGTATGGGTGTTTCCCAATACTGGGTTGCAGCTGCAAGGACATCCGCTGTGTAAAACATATGCTGGATAAGTTGGTGGTTCATTCTGATGTGGCAACCCCAGATGAATAAAGGGACTAAGGCTAAGCTGAAAAGAAAATAAATGAATGAATTTATAATTAAGACACTATAAGTCAAAATGACATATTTTAACATCTAGAATTTTCATCTGTATTTCTGACAGATTTTTCTTTTCAAACAAATCTATTCAAGTTAACTGCCTAAATAGGCTACTCTGTTTTAAACAAAAATGTATTAGTGTGGACATGGCTTAAAGACTGCCTGAATCGGAAGCTGCAACCATTTTTTTTCCATATTGTCACGCAGTTCCTAGAGAAACAGAATATTCAATGAGAAAAGAGTGGGCGTGGCTTGTATTTTTTTTACTGTGAGCTGATTGGATGTAGTAAAGTAGGTGTTTCATTCAGAAAGATGAGGGAAAAGGGTTTGGAGAGAGTTATTACAACCTAACAGACTCCTCCTCACCATTTCTGTTTGTTTCATAGCGATGTCAAAACTGAGAGCAGGAGGGGCGTGGTTAAGTATGCTAGCCACACCCAAAGCCTCAGACAGACTAATGGTTGTTGCTAAAAAAGATATGGTTGTGGCCGGAAGTTAATGAGAATTATTTATATTATTTATAAAATTTCTTAATAATTGTGTTTTATTAACATCTACTCACACCCAAACCCTAAACCCAACCATCACAGTAATGTAAAAACAGTAATTATACAGAGAAGTATTTATATTATTTATTAAATTTCCCATTTATTGTATTTTATTAATGTCTATCCCCCACCTCAAGCCTAAACCCAACCATCACAGCACTGTAAAATATTAATTATTATTATACAGTGTCACAAAAATTATGTTATTGTTATGTGTTTATGATGTTTAAATAGGATGCTGTAACATTTAGGTGAGACAAATGTAATATGTGTGACAGATGTGACAGATCAAAGATGAGGCAGGAATCGATTCTGAATTTAAGCATTTTTTACTCATTGGTTTAAACAAAAGATGTAACAATAATAAGAAGAAATTAACATTTACAATATTCCTTTTGAATGAAAACAATAAGTGTAAGTCAAACAAAAAAAAACTAACAAAACAAAACAATCCTTAAGTCTAACGTCTAAACTAGGCGACAACAATTCATTCATTCGATTGCTTTTTGGCTTAGTTCCTTTATTAATCAGGGGTCGCCACAGCGGAATGAACCGCCAACTTATCCAGCACATTTTTCTTCACAGTGGATGCCCTTCCAGCCGCAACCCAGCATTGGGAATCACCCATACACACTCATTCACACACATACACTACGGACCATTTAGCTTATTCAATTCCCCTATAGCGCATGTGTTTGGACTGTGGAGGAAACCAGAGCACCCGGAGGAAACCCACACCAACAACATGCAAACTCCACACAGAAACGCCAACTGACCCAGCCGGGGCTCGAACCAGCAACCTTCTAAATAAATAATAAAAATGAAACCCAATATCTTTAGTGGGCAAGACACCCGATTTAAAATAATTAAACTACAAAACTCAAAATGACACTGATGACAAAACTCTCAAGCTAATCTAACAAAAACAAGCTAAATTAAAACAAACCTAACAAGAAGGTCACAAGGCTCAGTGTAGAATCACACAACAACCATCAAAGCAGTTACTTAAAGCCAACAAAGTTTAACAAGTAATCTCGAATTACAACAGTAAAACTGAGATAATAAATCCCCAAATAAGCGTGCAGCACAAAGGTACATCGAGGCAGAGCGCACACCACACTCTGATCTGGCAGATCTTTAAATCCTCGCGGCTCGTCCGGGGATTGGTGGAACTGGCACCGTCATAACGATGATGGACAGTTAACTGAACCAATAAGCAACCTAAGAGTGGAGTGGGTAGCGGAGAGTGGAGGGTGAGGAAAATAAATACACAAAACTAACATGGAACATAACAGCTATATTGATGCGTCTATCCACAGCTGCATCCTATTTAAACCATCTAAATAAACAGGAAGTGCGTTCTCAGATTTCAATTTTTGTTTACCCCAAAACTAGAAATGTGAGCGAACAAAATCAATACGGTTAGTTTTGATTTCATCTGTACTTTAAGACACACTTCTCCAAGAGAACAGCAGTTGGTTTTCTGACATTAATATCTGTATTTCTGCATCTTCAGCATGCCTTCAGTTGATATGAAGGACGGTAAACACTGCCATGATAATAACCGTGCTTTGGAGGATCGAGAGCGGGAGAAGAAGATCGCCAAGAAGCGTCTGTACATCGTTTCTGCTGTGTGTCTGGTGTTTATGGTGGGAGAGATTTTAGGTTTGTGACCCTCAATGCTGATTTACGGCCATGCATGTTTTTACACTTTTATTTTTAATGGTGAATAATCCAG
>NC_079453.1:49035800-49108300 GCF_903798145.1 Danio aesculapii
CCAAGTCATGTTATTATGAGTGTGTTAATGTGAACAATGAGCCTGAAAATAAAGTTATATTAATAGCAACAGCAGCACTCTCGCAAAATACCCAGCTGATTCAGTGCGGTGCACCTCGCGGTTTTGGATCATAAATGCGTGTTCGGTGTGAACGGTCCCTTAGGTTGTAGTCTTAAAAAAACAGCAATACTTTCTTGGCATATTAGACCTACCGCTTTCTGTCATTTTCAATCATTAACAGTCGAGTGCATTTTAATATCCGAGAGTGTGTTCTAATTCCACTAACTGTACTAAATGTACCGCGTGCAATACTGCCATCAAATGGTGTTCATTTGTATTGCATCACTAATTTATTAATTCTGAAACCAAACCGTTACTCAGAAGCAGCATTTTAAAAACTCCCTCGCGGCCCGGATGAATGTGTTCAGCGGGCTGCATATGGTCCTCGGGCCGTAGTTTGCCCACCTCTGATTTACACTGAGAAAGGGCAGAGGGTTGCTGAAGAACTACTGAGAGATTTCAGCTGCTGTCTGGGCTTTCACTGCCTTTCTACACCTTTCTTTCTTCATGTGTTTAATACTTTTTCCCTGCGTCATTTAATTTTATTACACAGAACTTCATTTGTAAACGAATTAGATTTGTTTTCTTTTCATATATGGATTTCTTTGTTTGTTACCAGCATCCAGTAAAATTTTTAAGTCAACAGCACCTTTAGAAATATGTTTTCTGAGAAAAAAGCTCACGTGTTCAATACTTATTTTCCCCTCTGTAGCTGAAGATATACTATAAGGCCACCTGTATCACTATACAATAAATAAATAAATAAATATGCTTTGCGACAATACTACTAATAATAATACGCCAATTTTCTGTAAGTTTTGCATTTAATTTAAATAATTATAAATTAATATAGCTCTTATTATTGTTTTGTGTCTAATAGTTTAGTTTTATGGCCATTAGTTATGCAATAATCAGGATAATATACATCCAGCTGGTTGTTATCACAAAATATTCCCTTAAATCTTACACAACAGCTGCTGAGAAACCTGTCAGGCTTTATTTATTTACTATTTTTACTTGAAGTATTGAGTAAAAGCGTAATATGGTTAAGTGAGAAGCAAAGACTAGATTTCATCTCAAAGTTATGACTTTAAAAACATTTCTACGTGGCAGAATTCGGCGTCAATTGTAGATTTAACTTAACGTGCTTATAAGGATAAGGATCAAACAGAGCGCTGGATTAAATGGATTTTACCTCCAATTGATTATAACAAAGGCCTCTTTAAGGTCAGCTTTCCTCTGTGTTCTGCGTCCATTCATACGTTTGCTGGATAAATCATCAGTATTTACATGTGGATGATAAAGTATAGCCTGATAAACTCCATCAGGATGTATTTATTTTACAGATATACTTCCTTGTCATAAAGCATAATCACTGGAGGATGCTTTGTTGCACAGGTCAAATGTTATATATGTGTTTCAGTCAGATATATGCATGACGCTTGGCAAACTAACACACACCACTGCAGGAAAATCTGAATATCTAAATGTACCTGATTGTTTATTGTGATTATTGGGGATTATTTTGCAATAATGATATTGCTTTGTGTAATAATTATTCAGTTCTTCATGTTTTGACTCAAATAATGCACTTTCATAGCTGATAAAAGAATATTTATACAAACATTTATGATAATGAATTAAAAGATGAATATTTTAAAAATATATATTTATAAACAATAAATAATTATAAATATTTATAAAAAATACATTTGAAAATAAATATTTATATAAAATATTTATAAAAACACATAAATAAAAAATAAAATGAAGAATAATCAAAATAAATTTATACAACAGTAAATAAAATAAATATTCATAAAATTATTTATAAAACCTATTTATTTATTTTATAAAAATATTTTAAAAACATTTATATTTTACACTTAAAACTATTTATAAAACAACAAAAAATATTTATGAAATTATTTAAAAACAATACATTTAATACAAAATAAAAAGTTATAAAAATATTTATAAAAATGCAGTTACCAATAATAAAATTATATTTATAAAACAATTAATAATTTTTTTTAAAAATACATTTGAAAATAAATATTTATAAAGATACAAAAAAAATCCTCACAAAATATTTATAAAACAATAAATAAAAATACTTTTGTTGTGAGAAATATTTATAAAAATGGATTTAAAAATCATAAAAATAATTATAAAATGAATAAAAAATTATAAAAATATTTATAAAAATACATTTGAAAATAAATATTTATAAAAATATTTATAAACATTTTTATGAAAATACATAAATAAAAAATGTAAAATAAAATATAATCAAAACAAATATTATAAAACAATAATTAAAAAAATATTTACAAAAATGTTTATAAAATACATTTTAGAAATTAAAAAGAAATGTAAAAATATGAATAAAACAATAAATAAAAATTAATATGTATGGAAAAATATTTATTCATTTTATTAAAAATAAATATTAAAAAAATATTTATAAAAAGAGTACAAAAAAGTACAAATTGTACTTTTAGACCCTGCATAAATGCATACATAAATATATACATACATAAGGCAGAAAAAATAAATTAAGTATAAATAAATAAATATACCACTGTCTTAAAGTTTTTTTTTTTACAGTTTATGCATTTATTCATCAAGGATGCATTAAACTAATTCAAAGTGACTGTTAAGACGTTTATAATGTTACAAAATATTTGTATTTTAAAGCAATTAAGCTTTACCTCCACAAAGATAAAAACAAAGTAAAAATGTAAATGTAATAAAAGATTATCAATGGTTAATTTTGTGTCATTTGTTTTTCTGAAATCCTGGGAGCTCTTGTATCAATTATTTATATAATAATTAAATCAGTCCATTTTAAGGCAGTTTATTCTTGCAATAGCTGATGAAATAATCCTGGTTTTAAATAACAAAAATAAAACAAATGCAAAAATGTAAATTTTCTGAAAAAAAAAAGTAGAATAATATAATTGGTCATTTTTGTGTCGTTTATTTCAGAAATCCTGGGTGCTCTTCTGTCCATCTTCACCATCTGGCTGGTGACCGGAGTGCTGGTGTATCTGGCTGTGGAGAGAATCATCAATGATAACTTCACTATTGAGGGCACAGTCATGCTCATCACCTCCGGCTGTGCTGTTCTGGCCAACATCATGTGAGACAAAACCCTCTCTGAGCACTATTTATAGCCCCCGTCTATAATAACTAACTGTTTTAGGCTTTTTGGCATTTCAGTGAAGTCAATTGTATTGCTGTGAATGTGGTTCTCAGCTGGTTTGGCCGTGGGACACACAGTTTTTAATGCATTAAATTTTATTACTATAATTTGTTTTGTTAAATGTAAAAATGAAACATTTAATTCACAAAACCATTTGCTGTTCTGCTTAATAAATAATATAATTAACGTAAAGACTTTGAGAATATTTGGAAAGAATAGCAATACTCCTGAATAAACAATAAAAAAGTATTTATGTATATGATATATGAAATCATAATCTTAATAAATCTTAATAAAGACGACACGGTGGCTCAGTGGTTAGCACTATGGCCTCACAGCAAGAAGGTCGCTGGTTTGAGTCCTGGCTGGGTCAGTTGGCGTTTCTGTGTGGAGTTTGCATGTTCTCCCTCGAATTAGCGTGGGTTTCCTCCTGGTGCTCCGGTTTCCCCCACAATCCAAACACATGAGCTATAGGGGAATTGACTAACTAAACTGGCCGTAGTGTATGTGTGTGAATGAGTGTGTATGGGTGTTTCCCACATATGCTGGAGAGGTTGGTGGTTAATTCTGCTGTGGTGACCCCCTGATGAATAAAGGGACTAAGCCGAAGGAAAATTAATAAATGAATCTTAATAAATAAAATAAATATCTATATAAACATGCATATACACACAAACATATACAGATATAAATATATAGATAATATAAATATAATTACATATATATGGTAATTATGTAACACGGACTAAACCAACTGCTGGGTTGGTTATACCATTGAATTCTTTTCTATATTGTTTATTCATCAGTTATTCTTTCAAATTATGTGTGAAGTCATGCAAATCAGTACTTGTGTGCAGCAACCACAAAAATGATGAGCATGAAACTTCACAGTTATGCTGTCAATTAGTAAAGAAATGATGCACATATTTCAAATAAAATAAAAAAAACCCACACACACTACCCACTTCAGCACTGGGGCCCGAACAGTTAAGAAGCACTGTCTTAAAGGGACAGTTCACCTATTAACAGTTCATCATTTACTCATCCTTCATTTTTCTGTCTTCTGTTAAACAGCCATTAACTTCCATAGTATTTTTTGTTCCTATTAGGGATGTCAATGGCTGATTTCCCCCCAGGATTCTTCAAAATTTTCTTTATGATGTATCAATGAAGTCAATCACTTATTCATTTTAGTGTGGACTGTGCCTTTAAATGTCTGTTTTCTGCTGTTTCTCTGAGCAGAATGGCAAATAAATAACAAATCAGTACTTGTGTGCGGCAACCGCAGAAATGATGAGCATGCAACTTCAGTTTTGCTGTCAATTAGTAAATAATGAAGAAATGAGGCACCTTTATGATCTTTAAAAACAACAACAACAACAACAACAACAACAACAAAAAGCACTTTGCAACCCAAGTTAGGCTTGCAACCAACAAATTGAGGAGCACTACAGTCTTAAAGGGCCAGTTCACCTCAAAAATTAAAACGTCATTATTTACTTCATCCTCCATCCGTCATTAGCTGCGTCTCAAATGGCACACTATGCACTCATGCACTATGTACTTATGCACTTACACACTCAACAGTATAGTATATGTATGTGGTGTCGTCCCAAATGGATTAAATCTTTTTTACTAAGTGGAAATTCAACCTGTTTCCCTGATGATGTTTGACGGTTGCCAAATCAGTGAAATAAATCACCAAACTATCAAATAATACCTGCCATGAGTATAACCGCATTCACTATCAGAAGGCACTATAATCAATGTCATAGGAGAATTTTGCTTTCACATTTCAAAATAAATAAAGTTATCCAACATGTGCACCCGCTAGCCCCGCCCCTTCTGCTACGTGAGCAAACCTGTGGTTGAGTGTGTGAAGTGTCCATCATTACACACTTCATTTTACCAGCTGAATGAGTGCATCATCCGGGTAATTAAAGTGCACTTATCATTTTTAGAGTTTTCAACGCACTACTTATACTCTTTATACTACAAGAATGGCGTAGAATAGTGCATAAGTGTGCGATCTGGGGCGCAGCTATTGACTTCCAAAGTATTTTAGTTCCTATTATGGATGTCAGCGGCTGCGTATTCTTCCAGTATTGTTTGTGTATAAATTCATAAAGGTCAATCCCTTTTTAATTTTTTAGCGTGGACTGTGCCTTTAAATGTCTGTTCTCTGCTGTTTCTCTCAGCAGAATGGCAAATGAATAACAAATCAGTACTTGTGTGCGGCAACCGCAGTATGATGAGCATGCAACTTCACAGTTTTGCTGTCATTTAGCAAAGTAAAGACATGATGCACATCTTTAAGAACAACAACAACAAATCAAAACACTTTGCAACCAACTTTAAGGTTGCAACCAACCAATTGACAAGCACTACAGTCTTAAAGGGCCAGTTCACCTCAAAAATTAAAACGTCATCATTTACTTCATCCTCCATTTTTATTTCTTTTGTTGAACAGTCATTGGCTTCAATGAACTGTCCCTTTATTTGTCTGTTCTCTGCTGTTTCTCTGTGCAGAATGGCAAATAAATAACAAATCAGTACTTGTGTTGCGGCAACCGCAGTATGATGAGCATGCAACTTCACAGTTTTGCTGTCAATTAGTAAATAATGAAGAAATAATGCGCATCATTCAAAATCAGCAAACTGTAGAGTTTCGACCAAACAATTGAGAAGCACGATAGTCTTAAAGGGCCAGTTTACCTCATCGTCATCGTCATCATTTACTTCATCCTCCATTTTTATTTTTTGATGTTAAACAGCCATTGACTTCCATAGTATTTTTTGTCCCTACTATGGATGTCAATGGCTGCTTTTCCTCCAGGATTCTTCAGAAATGTCTTGTTTGCGTATAAATTCATAAAAGTCAATTTTTTTGCATAAACTGTTCCTTTATATGTCTGTCCTCTGCTGTTTCTCTGAGCAGAATGGCAAATAAATAACAGTATAATAATCAGTATTTGTGTGCGGCAACCGCAGAAATGATCAGCATACAACTTTAATGTTATGCTGTCAATTAGTGATGCACATCTTTCAAGATCAACAAAAAACACTTTGCAACTCACTTTAGGGTTGCCACCGAGTAATCCGCTTGTTAAGTCATGACGTCTGGATGAAATACTGTTTCCGTGGTCAAGCTGCTAAGAAAATATTCATTTATGACCCCTTTTTAGTCATATAACAAGTTAAAGTGATTGTTTAAAAATAAAATCATGGTGTACACAACCAAGTATCTGGACTTGCTCCATCACGGATACCAATACTTTAATAATTTATTAAAATATGAATCACTTTCTGGCCATCTGATATTAGGTATGGTTCCAGTGCTCAGCATAATTGAGCATATGGGCATAATACAGCCCATTTTGAAAATGAAAACTTAATTTCTCAGTGAATATAAACAGTGTATTTTGGTGCATTAAAAAAACTGAATTATTAAACAGATATATTTATTAAAATAATATTTTAGTCACCAAACATATTTAGAAACTAAAAGATAATACAATTAAATTCAAGCAAAACTTTTTTTTTGCTTCTCTTGATTTTTTCCTCTTCTTTAAATTTCATTCATTCATTCATTTTCTTTTCGGCTTAGTCCCTTTATTAATCCGGGGTCGCCACAGCGGAATGAACCGCCAACTTATGCAGCACATGTTTTACATAGCGGATGCCCTTCCAGCGGCAACCCATCCCAGGGAATTCTTTAAATTTGTATTTAATATTTTTCTATAACATATAAATTTGCCTGTAGTAGTTTTTGGACTGTTATTATAAGTTATTTTGTAAGATAAGCTTCAGATTTGGCTTCAGTACTGACTAATCTAATGTATATGCACAAATATAATATATAGTATAGCTTCCTATTGAAAATCTGAATTTACAAGAGAGATTTGTGAGGGGTGTGCTTATATATGCTGAGCACTGTATATGTATTGCGATCATGATCATCGCTTTGTAAACGTTTATTATTACCATTGTTGAGCCTCTCCGTACAATTTGATAATGCGATTGGACCCGGAAGCTGGTTCGCGTGACGTCAGATTTAACATGCGGATAGAGAAGCACTGTCTTAAAGGAACAGTGCACCCAATACATTTAAATGTCATCATTTACTTCATCCTCCAGTTATCTTTTTTCGTTAAACAGCCTTTGACTTCCATAGTGTTTATTTTTTAATTGTCAATGGCTGCTTTTTTCTAACATTCTTCAGAATATCTTTGTTTGTGTTACAGAAGAAATATATTTATAGAAGTTTAGACAACTACTTCATTATTGTGTGAACTGTCCCTTTAAAGTCCACATGAGCTGGAATCTGCAACCCTATTTTCATATTGTACATACTGCAGTTCCTAGATAAATGGAATATTAAATGAGAAAACAGTGGGTGTGGCTTGTTTTTTCTACTACGAGCTGATTGGCTGTAGTAAAGTAGGTGTTTTATTCAGAAAGATAGGGAAACGGGTTTGAGGAGAGTTATTACAACAGACTCCTCCTGCTCATCACTTCTGTTCGTTGTCAAAACTGACAGCTGGAGGGGCGTGGTTAAGTATGTTAGCCCCGCCCAATACCTCAGACAGACCTAATCTGAGAATTGAACTGACAACAAATGGATTTTTTAGGGCAAACAATTTTCCTTTCTTAACGACACACACAGATGAATTCACCACCAAACTAGCAATGTGAGCTAACTAAATCAATATGGTTAGTTTTGATTTCATGTGTACTTTAAATGTGCTGGTTCTCTGTGCAGAATGGCTCTGACTCTGCATCAGTCTGGTCATGGACACAGTCACGGTGGTCTGAGCGCTGGACACGGACACAGCCACGATCACGGGAAAGAAAACGGACACAGCCATTCAGACGGCAGCCATCATGACGTGGAGGAGCAAAGACCTGGAAAAACTCAAGCCAATGCCAGCGTCCGGGCGGCGTTCGTACATGTGATTGGAGATCTGCTGCAGAGCATCAGTGTGCTTGTCAGCGCGCTCATCATCTTTTTTAAGGTAATTAACCCCTGTTTGTCTTAGTATTTCATTCACACTTTGGGTCGAAAATAAGCCGCCTTTACTTAAACTCTAAAATAAAGATAAAAACAAGCTCATCTTCATCACAAACTCTGTGAATGTTTGGGTTTTCCCTCATGGGTGTGCACTATTTCAGCAGTGTTCACTCAGTGGACAACACTCGTTTCTGATTACAGCAAAGGGTGTATTTTCTAAGGCTTTTTTTTCTTATTGTGTGTGTGTGTGTGTGTGTGTCAATAGTTTTTGTGCTGTACAAAATGGTGTTATAGTTAGTGGGTAAAAATTTACCCAAAGGACAATCGTACTTTAAATGTTCAGCTTTCATGAAAATATGAAAATTCTAAATGAAATAAATCTATTTAATTTACAAATAAAGTTATGTATAATAAAATGAAATGACGCAGGGAAAAAGTACTGAACACATGAAGAAAGGGAGGTGTAGTTCGTCAGTGAAAGCCCAGACATAAGCTGAAATCTCTCAGTAGTTCTTCAGCAACCCTCTGCCCTTCCTCAGTGTAAATGAATATCAGCTGCTTCAGTCCAACATCTACATTAGCAGGAGGATGAAGATGAAACCAGGGTGGACATTTCAGCAAGACAATGATCCAAAACACAGCCAAGGAAACTCTAAGATGCTTTCAGAGAAAGAAAATCAAGCTGTAGAATGGCCCAGCCAATCACCTGACTCCAATCCAATAGAGAATACAAAATAAAGCTCAGATTTGATAGACGAGACCCACAGAACCATCAAGATTTTGACACTCTGTTGAAGTCTGTGAAAAGCTCACATCTGAGCAATGCCTGTGACTTCATTCGACATATGAGAGGCATCTTTCAGCTGCCATCACCAATATATACATTTCAGTAGTTCGGTACTTCCTCCTTGTGTCATTTCATTGTTATTACACCTAAATTTTTTTCAGATTTCTTTTTGTTTTGTTTTATTTTCATACTTGTATTGTTTGTCTGATTCAGTTCCATGTCAACAGCTCCTTTAGTTTAGAGAAATTAATCTCAGGAAAAAAACATGACATGTTCAATACTTATTTCCCCCACTGTGTCGAATCCTACTACATGTATTCGAATCATTCTTCAATTGACCAACTTGTATATATTATAAATGTAACCTTCTTTAGTTGAAAGCTAGAATATATTTAGAATTTTTTTTTTTAAATGTTATAAGTGAGTAATTACCTAAAAGTGAAAAGTAATCTGTTAATAATTTTAGTGCGGTATTGAAGCATATAATAATATCTTATAATAAACTGATAACTGTACTTATCCAGAGCGAGCAGAAGGGCTGCCAAAATCACTCTGGACCCCTCACACCCAGCACACTGCCTCTTTGAACTTTTACCTTCTGGTCGACGCCACAGAGCACTGCGCACCAGAACAGCCCGACACAGAAACAGTTTCTTCCCTCAGGCAATCCATCTCATGAACACTTGATGATAATAATTGTGGAACCAACATCACTACTTGCTATACACTTTAACAACACACTTTACATGCCAATTTGCACATAACAGCTGCACATATAACGTTGTATATAGTAATAAACACGTACATACACTTGTCAATTTGTATATTTGCACTCACTACTTCTATTTTTATTTTTTTTAATATATTTATTATCTGTTTTTTGTCCTGTCTCTGTAATTCTGTTGCACTGTAGAAGCTCTGTCACGAAAACAAATTCCTAGTATGTGTGAACATACCTGGCAATAAAGCTCTTTCTGATTCTGATTCTAAAGTTAAACTTCTTTTGTGTTTTCAGCCTGAATATAAAATTGCAGATCCTATTTGCACCTTCCTGTTTTCTTTGTTCGTCCTGGGAACCACATTCACCATCATGAGGGACATTGTTATAGTCCTAATGGAAGGTAAAATGTTTGATTTGTTGACTTTGCTTTTTCAGTGAATCTCCAGAGTGCTCATTTACACAGAAAAGCAGATCATACTTTTGTACGTCTAATAATTTAGTTTTTAACTTTAATATTATTTGTTAACAGGGACATTTTGTACATCAATTTTTGTAAATGTACCAGAATTATTCAAAGGCTATTTTTCATCTGTAGTCCCTGGACAGAATGCTAAAAGCCACTCAAAAGGAAGTATAATTAAAGTACATGTTAAAACAACTTTAGATTTTAATGTTTAATGTTGTCATTACTGAATATTAATTAACCATGTTATTTCATTTATGGCAACTGGCAAGTAGTTGTAATGTTATAAGAGGTATAATGTACATCCAGACGGTTTTTATTAGAGAATAAACCCTTCAGTCTTATATAGCAGCTGCTGTCAGAATCGAGTATTCCAGAAAGCTGTGTAATAATCAGGATAATGTACATCCAGCCGGTTTTTGAAGAATAAACCCTTTAGTCTTATATAGCAGCTGCTGTCAGAATGAAGTATTCATGAAAGCTGTGTAATAATTAGCATAATGTACATCCAGCCGGTTTTCATTAGAGAATAAACCTTTCAGTCTTATATAGCAGCTGCTGTCAGAATCGAGTATTCCAGAAAGCTGTGTAATAATCAGGATAATGTACATCCAGACGGTTTTTGAAGAATAAACCCTTTAGTCTTATATAGCAGCTGCTGTCAGAATGAAGTATTCAAGAAAGCTGTGTAATAATTTTGCATAATGTACATCCAGCCGGTTTTCATTAGAGAAATAACCTTTCAGTCTTATACAACAGCTTGCTTTTAGAATCGAGTATTCCAGAAAGACGTGTAATAATCAGGATAATGTACATCCAGACGGTTTTTATTAGAGAATAAACCCTTCAGTCTTATTATAGCAGCTGCTGTCAGAATCGAGTATTCCAGAAAGCTGTGTAATAATCAGGATAATGTACATCCAGTCGGTTTTTGAAGAATAAACCCTTTAGTCTTATATAGCAGCTGCTGTCAGAATGAAGTATTCATGAAAGCTGTGTAATAATTAGCATAATGTACATCCAGACGGTTTTCATTAGAGAATAAACCCCTCAGTCTTATACAACAGCTGCTGATAAACCTGTCCGCCTTTATTCTGAACAAACAGCTGGTTGTAAATTATCCCTTATACTAAATATACCTTGAACTGTCGTGATTGGCCAATCAGAATCAAGTATTTCAGAGAGCTGTGTAATGAATTAACAGTAAAGATAGATTAATGTACATGTTTAAATTGAAATATAGTTAAAAATAATGTATATACATTTTCTGAAAGGTTGATTCATTTTTTTCATGTTCTTCTGAATTTCTTCTTGTCATTAAAGCATATTTTGGATGATGTGGCTGATAATTATGCACTAGTAACCCTCAGTGTTTCTCCTGCACAGGTACACCAGCCGGAGTGAAATATAATGAAGTGCGTCAGCTTCTGCTAGGAGTAAAGGGTGTTAAAGCCGTGCACAACCTGCACATCTGGGCCTTGACCATGAACCAGGCTGTGCTTTCTGCTCATGTGGCCACCGGTAATGCTTTTAATCCCAATCATTTAGTACTATACAGCAGTGTTTCTCAACCATGTTCCTGGAGGACCACCTGCACTGCAGGTTTTGGATGCCTCACCCATTATTGGTCTTTCAGTCTTTGCTAATGTGCAGATGATCTGAATCAGCTGTGTTTGGTTAAGGAGACATGAAAAATTTGTGCAGATCTGGGGCCTCATGTATCAACGCTGTCTATGCACAAAAACTGAGTGTAAACACATTGCACTGTATAATGACAATACACTGTAACCCCCTGTAACACACACACCAAATCCATGTTAATTAGCAGTTTTACATTAATTTACACCAATTAATAATAATCTTTATCTTTGCTAAGTGGAATTATACCTCAGATGTTCATTATTTTGTGAAAATTCAGTGGACTGGTGTCAATTATTCTGCTACGGTTCACACACCTAAACACATTATTCAGATGTTGTATTTGAGACTTTATTTGTCAGCTTTGTGTCCTCAAACTGCTCCTGTGTGTAGCACTAGTTTCTTCCACATCTCCTCCTCCTCGTTCTGTTGTGTTTTGATGTGATTTTTATATAATTATAGTATAATTTTTATTTTTTTATAATTGATTTTAATATCTAATCACTAATTTCTTTTGGTCATGATGACAGTGCATAATTTAAGTCTAACAGTCTGTTCATTTCTGACTCTTCAGATGAAACGGTGGATCCACAGGAGGTGCTTAGAGAAATGACCCAGGTCTGTTTCACAAAATACAGTTTCCATTCGGTCACCATTCAGCTGGAGCCGCAGGAAGATCAGAGACCCGACTGCAGCCTCTGTCAAGACCCCGCCAAGTGAAACACACACACACACACACACACACTAAAAAGAGGAATAGTTCACCCAAAAAATGAATATTTACTCATCATTTACTCTCCCTAATGTTGGGCCAACCCAAAAAAAGATACTTTGAAAAATGTTGAAAACAGGAAGCCATTAACTTGTATTGTAGGAAAAAAAAAATACAATTAAAAATAGTATTACCCCTGTGACCCGGCCACGGATAACTGGAAGAAAATGGATGGATGGATGGATGGATTGATGGATGGATGGATGGATGGATGGATGTCCCAAGCTTGGGTTCCATCCAAAGATGTGAATTAGATTTATGTGCAAAACTAGAATATTGCATAAAACATTAGTGAATAAAGCAGCGTTTCCTTTCAATGAGAAACAAAAAAACCCCAAAGTCATCACTTTCTGATACCTTACAGCAAATATCGGACAGAGAAATGTAGTTTAATGAGGTAGGACCAGCCACTGTGGTGTTTTTTCTTCCTTCTTAAATGAGTTGCTCTTCATAATAAGATGACGAAGACGAAATGCAATGAATGCAATGTGGTGGCTTTTGGAGCCGTGAGATGCTCAACACAGGCTCTTTCTGAAAATATAGCCCTTTATATATTTCTGGAGATCGTGAATTATGTAACCAGAGGAACGTATGACTGCATTTCAGCTTAAAAATGAACGCTAAGGGGTGGTATGGTGTTGTTCTGACCTCTTACCTCAGTGTGGACGGCTTTACTGCTGTTACCAGTTTGTCCAGTGGCTTGTCATGTACATTGGCGGACTTGAGATAGAGAGAGGAGTTGACCGCGACAACAGGGTTCGAGTCCAGCGAAAAACGATTCCAGAAGCAGGTAAGATAAAAATAAAACAAACAAGTAAATAACAGGGTGAGAATCTGTGGTAAAAATCAGGCAGCCACGGGGCTTTTCTTTTTCTGGATTGCTTTTCAAAACACATGTCGGTTGGGTTTAGGGAAGTGGGTGATTGGGTCAATCGGTGCTTTTGAAAACACTATCGGTTGGGTTTCAGGAAGGAGGAGCGTGGGTCAGTCGATCACTCATTCGGTCAGTCAGTTCACAGCGGCCTCTGGTGGATTTACATGTGAACAGCAGGTGCGAATGGCACTTGCGAGAGAAGTTTGAGATCTGAAACAGCGTACACACCGGCCTCTGGTGGATTTACATGTGAACAGCAGGTACGAATG
Source organism: Danio aesculapii (assembly GCF_903798145.1). NCBI lineage: Eukaryota > Metazoa > Chordata > Actinopteri > Cypriniformes > Danionidae > Danio > Danio aesculapii. The sequence continues at coordinate 49,049,604 of NC_079453.1, forward strand.
GCACTTGCGAGAGAATTTTGAGATCTAAAAAAGCGTACACAGCGGCCTCTGGTGGATTCACAAAAACAAAAACTGCAAAAAAAACGTAGCTCCTGGAACGTATTTGGCACTCTCCATAAATGTATATAGAGGTACGTCAGAATCTGAATGAGGCTGGGTTGGAGATGCTCTTTGGGAGCGTAGACAGATGCTCAAGACAGTTCTGGAGGGAATGATAATAGAATGATAATAATACTTATGCGGAGATCTTATTTCATAAATGTGTTTCCATCCCTTAATGCACATTTTTTTCTTATCAAATAAAAAGTTTATCCTACTCAGTTGTGCTCATAAGTTTTTTAAAAATGTGTGCACATCTTGGCATTCCCATTAAGCATTTTTATGCAGTGTTTTACAATGCACATAAAAATAGCTGGATGTAAACAACAACAGGTTGATGAAAACATGGCTAATGGCTACCAGTTTCCGGATTATTTTCTAAATATCCTCTTTTCTGTTCATCAGATAAATAAGTGATGGATCAATAAATGATGACAGATTTTTCATTTTTGGGTGAACTGCCCCTTTAAAGAAGAGCCCAAAGGGACAAAAGAGCCACAAAACAGAGCATTTCAAGAGGATTATTATCGTTTTGGTCATGTTTTATAACTATAGTTTTATTTAGGATGAGGACTTCTTGGACTTTGTGTTATTTTTAGTTTTTTTTGTCAGATTATTTAGTTTTTGTTGCATTATTATCTTGAGTACGAGATAGAAGTATATAATGTCAAATAATTTCTTCCAAGTTTCTGCTATGATTATGACAAAGCTGCTTGTTTTAATCTCTTTGCATGGACAGACTTGTTATTCAGGGGAAAGAATGATTCGATTCAGCTGTATTAATGATGATATGAAAATTAACTATTTATAAGGATATATTGATTTAAAGATTGATTTGTTTTTTTAAATGAGTGTTTTATTGGGATCAAACTTTATTCATCTGTGATATTTTATGTGTGTTTTGATCACATGACCTCTTCACTGACAGTGATGCATTATTATACAGTTGAAACCAGAAGTTTACATACTCTATAACCATCTCTTTCAACGTCAGATGTTAAATAATACTAAACATTTTCTCTTTTAGGTCAGTTAGGATTACCAAAATAATTTAAATTTGCGAAATGTCAGAATAATTAATATACAGTTGAGGTCAGAATTATTAGCCCCCCTGAATTTTAAGCCCCCCTGTTTATTTTTTCCCCAATTTCTGTTTAACGGAGAGAAGATTTCTTCAACACATTTCAAAACATAATAGTTTTAATAACTCATCTCTAATAACTGATTTATTTTATCTTTGCCATGATGACAGTAAATAATATTAGACTAGATATTCTTCAAGACACTTCTATGCAGCATTTAAAGGCTTAACTAGGTTAATTAGGTTAACTAAGCAGGTTAGGGTAATTAGGCAGGTTATTGTATAACGATTTTTTGTTCTGTAGACTATTGGAAAAAAAACAATAGCGTAAAGGGGCTAATAATATTGACCCTAATATGTGTTTTAAAAAATTTAAAACTGTTTTTATTCTAGCCGAAATAAAACAAATAAGACTTTCTCCAGAAGAAAAAATATTATCAGACATACTGTGAAAATTTCCTTGCTCTTTTAAACATCATTTAGGAAATATTTTAAAAAGAAAAAAAAAATCAAAGGGGTGCTAATAATTCTGACTACAACTGTATGTATTTTTTGATTGAGAATTCTTTATTACTTTCTAGACAGTCAAAAGTTCATTCATCCCCTTATTATTTTGTAACATTGCATTTAAACTCTATAAATTGGGTCAAACGTTTTGCGTATCCTTCCACAAGCTTCTCACAATAGTTTGCTGGAATTTTAGAGCATTCCTCCACACAGAATTGGTGTAACTGAGTCAGATTTGGGGGCTGCCACCCCCATACTTTACAATTGGAATAATGTTCCCAGTCTTGTAAGCTTCCCCCTTTTTTCCCTGAAAGGTAACGATGGCCATTATGGCCAAACAGTTCAATTTTCGTTTCATCAGACCACTGAACATGTCTCCAAAAATGAAAGTCTTTTTCCCTGGGTGATTTTTGCAAACTTTTTATGGTGCTTTTGGAGTAATGACTCCTTTCTTGATGAGTGGCCTTTCAGCCCATGTCAGTACAGGACTAGTTTTACTGTGGATAGTGAAACTCTCTTACTAGCTTCAGCCAGCATCTTCACAAGGCCTTTTGGTTTTGTTCTGGGTTTGGAACACACGGTTTGCACCATAGCACATTCAGAAAACTCTTCTCCTTCCTGAGTGGTATGATGGACATTCCCATGTTGTTTAAACATGCATACAATCGTTTGAACTAGTGAACGTGGCACCTTCAGGCAGCTGGAAATTGTACCCAAAGAAGAACCAGACTTTTGGAGCTCCACAATCCTCTTCCTGATGTCTTGGCTGATTTATTTTTATTTTCCCATGTTGTCACACAAAGATGCAGTGTGTTTGAGGTTTGCCTTAAATACTAATCTACAGATGTGCCTCCAATTAACTCAAATGTTGTCAATTAGCCAATCAGAAAATTCCAAAGCCTTGTCACAATCATATGGGCTTTTTCAGAGGCATAGTAATCTTAGGGCGTACTCACACTTTGTACAGTTGCCTTGAACCGGGCCAAAGCACATTTGTCCCCCCTCCCATCTCCCCCGCTGGCCCGCACTCACATTGAATTCGGGCCTGAGCACGCTTACGTCATCGATGATGCGGTGTTCAGTAAGCGCTCTCGCTCAGTCCAGTGGAGATTTCTTTAGTTATATCGTTGTAAGTCATTTGATATGCAGTGACATGCAGTCAAATATTTCACCGAACAGATCAGACACTTTCGACGCTCATAAACAATCATAAAGTCCTCATGCTGCAGGAATTAGAAGGTTTGCTGAAGGTGCGCAGCTTTCGTGCAGTGAGGAGTTTGCGTCTTTAATAAACTACGACAGTTTGCATTCATTGAACAGAAAGAACGGTTAATAAATCCAAATAAAACAGTTCCTTAAAAGTCACGTGTTGCTGTCAGTTTCAGGCTTTTTCGCGTTTTGCACTCACACACAAGCGTACCGCGCCAAAGCCCAAGTGAACCGCGACCAGGTTCACACCTCTTCCAACCGGGCCAGGGCCGGCCAAGTGAACTGTGCCTGAGCCCGATTCAGAGCACTCATACTTCTCAAACGCCTGGGCACGGTTCGGATAGCATAGTGTGAGTAGGCCCTTAATGTATGTAAACTTTTGACTTTCAAGAAAAGTTATACAAATTTCTCAAAAAATATCTCTCTCATTATTCTCTATTAAGCAAATATAAAGATTTTTGGTAATCCTAACTTACTTAAAGGAGAAAAAGTTTAGTCACATTAACATCTGACATATAAAAAAATGCTTATGTGCCTTTTTATACAGTGTATGTAAACTTATGGTTTCAACTGTATATAAAATATAAGTACATCTAAGGTAATAATAATAATAATAATAATAATAATAATATTAATAATACCTTTATTTTTAGGCGCTTTTCAAAGCACTCAAGGACACCTTACAGCAGATCACAAGCACATCATAAAAATATAAGCAGTAAAAATAACAATCAGCTTAATATTAAACCAGCAAATCATTAAAAGCTATCCTTAACAAAGACATTTTTATCTGAGATTTAATTGGAAATGGAGTCCATCTGGCGAATGTGCAAAGGCAGGGATTTCCATAACTTTGGTGCTGTCCAACTAAAAGCGCTGCCACCAAATGACTTCATCTTAAAGGGCACATAGGTTACCCCTCTTTTTCATATTTAATATAAGCCTTTTGTGTCCCCAGAATGTGTCTGTAAAGTTTCAGCTCAAAACACCCATCAGATTATTTATTAGAGCTGTTTGAAGTGTCTATAGTATAGCTGGAAAAAAGTTGTTGCTGTTTTTTTTGTACTGGGCCTTTAAGGCTAGTCCTCCCCGCCCACCGTTCCCACGTGCCTGTCAGTAATCGCCGCCCTCAGCTGCCTCAGGAAGCAGATCTCACATAACGTGTGTGAGAAATACTACAGTAAGAACTTTAACAATCAGTATTTGATGCATTTTTTTGTGGAGTTGCAACAATGAGTCACACACAATGTCATTACAAAGTTCACGCACACACACAGCGAGGACACACACATTCCCGGTTGCTTTGCGCTTGTCCTCTCTTGTTGATATGATTATACACGTGACTACCGGACATGTTAATGCGCGCAGCTGTCAATCAATATTGGTGGGCGGGGGTCAAGTTGCGTTCGATCTGAAAACCGCTCCAATTGGTCCACCGTTTTTAGGCTGTTAAATTGAAAATAAAGGACTGGGTGTGTTTATTTTACCCCAATATGACGGTCTATACACTATACTTACACACATTTCTGTCCAAACAGCTTGTAAAGTAGATTTTTCACCATAGGTGCCCTTTAAAGTTTGGAACAGATAACAGTTCAGCAGAAGATGATCTCAGTGAGCGCAAACGAGTGTACAAACGAAGAAGATCAGGAAGATAGTGAGCGGCCAGGTTATGAATACAAGTATTGTATTCAGAATTTCTGCCATGATTATGACACAGCAGCTTGTTTTTAATCTCTTTTTATTAGCAGAATCATGATTAAGGGGTAAAGATAACATTTAATTGGGACCATCGATAACAATAACCAACCGTTATTTAAGTGTTATGATTAAAGTGAATTATCAAAATAATGAAGTGTGTGCGTTCATGACTGCGTCAGATTTATTTTTACACATTATTGACCAATCACATGTGTTGCGTATGAGCTTATTAATTATTATGTACAAACACAACAATTATTACTGTCTGTACACAAATATATATGCAAGCACACAATTATATACAAACACAACAATTATATTATTGGCCTATGTTTAATTTTAATGAACATTAATAATCATTTTCACAATATCATGAGTGCATTGTAACAACAGTGTATATTATTCTCAAATCAAATCAGGCCTTTATTAGTCACATACACTTTCGTATAGTGAAATTGAACCCCCCGACTGTACACAAACATCACAATTTTCAGGGGAAGACGGGTCACAGGAGGTAGCATTTAGAAAAGGAAGTAAGATACATCAGGAGAGGGAGGCAAAAAAAAACACCCTCTCACCTTGCTCTTGAATTAGGGCAATGTGAGACCAGGGAGAAAAAAAAGCCTCAGTAATCTAGCACAAAAACACACGGACAAGACACAACATTGCCACAGGGGGTGTGGATATAGTCCGATGAGGGCGGGCAGCCATCTGATCCTGCAGCCATGGGGTGCTGGTCGCAGACCCGCCTACCCCCTCCAGTGGGTGAAAGCACACGGAGGCATGTGGATGAGGGGATTGGTAGTGATTGTCTATTCGTCGCTGTGTATGTGTGTGTGTCTAAGCCTGTAGAGTCCAACAGGTGTCCCTGACAGGGAGCAGGAATTTCAGAGCGATTGAAGTAATTAGATACATTCCTCGTTTGTGTGTGTGTGTGTGTGTGTGTGTGTGTGTGTGTGTGTGTGTGTGTGTGTGTGTGTGTGTGTGTTTTATATATATATTTTAAAAACTACATTCTTAAAAATTGCCAAATTTATTGTTGACAATAAATGTCACACACTCCTAGTTGAGTTTATTACTCAGACAATCTTTTGAAAGTAATTGTATGTTTGTTTACGTTGATAAACACAGAGGCTATTAATACAATAAAGTTCGAATTGCCCTGAAAATTAATTACAATTCCACTATTGGCCATTATTAACAATATCACGATTATTTTACGTTAGTTACCTTGTCCTATTAGTTTATTTATGTATTTATTTTTATAATTATAAGTCAGTTTGGTCTGCTTGGTTCTTCTAAACATCTTTTATATTCTGAAAAAGAAAGTTCAAAGAGGTTTTGAAAGATGTGAAGCTGCTTAATATATTAATTAAATCTCCCTTGTTCGATCCGCAGTAATAAACCTGTTGAGACGCACTAATCCATGTTGGAAGCTACTTTATATTCAGGGATAATTCTGAATAGCACATTCTTTGTTGTATAACTTGACATTTTGAGATTGATGTGTTTATTTCTCTTGATCAGTAAATCTCTCTTCTGTGATGCTGTAATGCTCTGTTTTCTTTAAACCGTCCCTGACTTTAGTGGATAACCTCAGTCAACAGAACATTCATCTTATTGTTGATCAGAGCCTTTATTAGTTTACCAGCATTCTTACTTCATTATTTGATCACTGATCTGTAAATCTGTCACTGTTCATATTGTTCAATATTGTATATTTAAGAGCTCAATCTTGATTTTCAAGGTCAAAAATACTCCTATAATACAGAAGCCTTGACTTGTTCTAAACCAGTTTAAGTTTGTTTTGTTCTGCTGAACACAATAAATACAATATTTTGAAGAAGGTTGGAGACCATTGGCTTCCATAGTAGGAAAAACAAATGCTGTGGTAGTCAATGGTTACAGAATTTAAACATTCTTCAAAACATCTCCTTTTGTGCAAAAAAAAAAAAAAAAACTCAATCTGGATTTGAACAGGTGAGTAAATAATGACAGGATTTTCATTTTTGAGTGTACTGTCTCTTTAAATTAATTGTTTCTAACCACATTCATTCATTCATTTTCTTTTCGGCTTAGTCCCTCTATTAATCTGGGGTCACCACAGCAGAATAAACCACCAACACACAGCGAATGTCCTTCCAGCTGCAACCCTTCACTGGGAAACACCCATACGCACTCATTCACACACATACATACACTATGGCCGATTTAGCTTACCCAATTCCCCAATACCACATGTGTTTGGACTGTAGGGGAAACCGGAGCACTCGGAGGAAACCCACACCAACACAGGGAGAACATGCACACAGAAATGCCAACTGACCCAGATGAGGCTTGAACCAGCAACCTTCTTGCTGTGAAGCACTCGTGCTACCCACTGCACCACCGTGACGCCCTTTCCGACCACATTTTTTTCTCAAAAATGATCAGAATTCCCCACTATCCTTACAGTTTTTAATAATGTATCAGACAGTTCTGAGGTCAGTTTCAGCAATCTCCGTAGACGTTTTCTTTGCTTGATGAATGCCGATAGTTTGACTCTTCTGAAATAGATAAACAAATAGGATTTGTCTTCTGACATGCTTGTTAAAGTCTGCGTGAACTGGAAGTTGCAGAGACTTTAATATCAGTATGTTGAGGTTTTTTTAAACTGAAACAGAATATTAAAAGGCAGGGCTTTTGTTTTGCATCATTGCCTCCTCGTAGCTAACAAACTCTCATTGGGAATATGTGCCCAGGGCTACATTTTTGAGAATGCAGAAATATGTGCTTGTCTGGTACATTGGCCTGCATTTTATGTATAAAACAAAGACTGACTGCTTACCTCCATATCTATGGCTTTTCCAGCATGACTGTTTGCTCTGTAGCTCAATGGGGAAAGAAAAATAAACTTTGCTTACCACATTGGAGGATTTATTTGTTGTTTTAAGGAAAAACACTTAATTTTGATGCTTTATTTCTGAAAACAAGACAATGTTTTTTATTTGTCTATAAAATGCTTCTTGAATTTTTAGATATTTGGACTAAGAAACAAGACAAAACTGGAAGTAAGAAAAGCATTTTGTTGCAGTACATCACATGTTGGAATGCTCTGATTGGGTTGTTTATAACACAGTTGAAGTCAGAATTATTTGCCCTCCTGTCAATTTGTTTTCTTTCCTCTTTTAAATATTTCCCAAATGATGTTGAACAGATTCAGGAATTTTTCACAGTATTTCCTATATTATTTTTTCTCCTGGAGAAAGTCTTATTTGCTTTTGGCTAGAATAAAAGCAGTTTTTAAAAACCTATTTTAAGGTCAATATTATTAGCCCCCTTAAGCAATATTAGTTTTGGATTGCCTACAGAACAAACCAGACTTGCCTAATTACCCTAACTTTACCCTAATTAATCTAGTTAAGCCTTTAAAAGTCTCTTTAAGATGAATATCTAGTCAAATATTATTTACTGTCATCATGGCAAAGATAAAATAAATCAGTGATTAGAAATGAGTTATGAAAGCTATTATGTTGGGAAAAAAATCTTCTCTCCATTAAACAGAAATTGGGGAAAAATTCAGGGAGGCTGATAATTCTGACTCAGCTGTAGGTCTGTGGCGTGTGCACTGTTATCAGACTGAACTGGAAGAGCCTGCTTGTGAAAAGTCTACTTATGCACTAAATAATGCAAATATAAGCCTCGTTTTCAGCAGTATACGGGTCACCCTGATCAGGCTTGCATTTCCACTGCTAACAGTATGCTTACTTGGTACCCAGCAGGAACTTTGATGTAAAAAATAGAAGAAGGCATTTATTCACAACATTAAATGCATCAATCTGACATCCAACATTGGCATCATTCATTCATTTTCCTTCGGCTAAGTTTCTTTTTTTATCTGGTGTCATCACTGCAGAATGAACCGCCAACTATCCCAGGATACTTTTTACACAGAAGATGCCCTTCCAGCTGCAACCCAGTACTGGGAAACACCCATACACACTTATTCTCACACACACACACTTATTCACACACACACACACACACACACACACACACACACACACACACACACACACACACACTCATACACTACGGCCAGTTTAGTTAATCAATTCCCCTATAGTGCATGTGTTTGGACTGTGGGGGAAAGCAGAGCTCCCGGAGGAAACCTGCGCCAACACGGGGAGAACATGCAAACTCCACACAGAAACGCCAACTGAACCAGCCAGGGCTCGAACCAGTGACCTTCTTGCAGTGAGGCCACAGTGCTAACCACTGAGCCACCACACCGCTCCAAAATGTGGCTTGTTACAAGGAAAGACTCTGTTAATTTTGGCATATTATTTCTGAAAACATGATAATATTTTTGCTTGTCTAGAAAATGCTTCTTGGGTAAGGATTTGTTAGATATTTAGACTAGAAATAAGGCAAAAACTCTGAGTAAGAAAAGCATTTTTACAGTGTAGGTCTGTGACGTTTGCACTGTTATTATCAGATTAATTTGATCAGATTGAACTGGAACAGCTTGCTGGCACTTCTGAGGTCAGCTGTTTATAAGAGACAGATGCAGGTTTTTTGCGATGCGCAGAGCATTCGGGCCATGTGAATCCTGCATGAGAATGTATATTACGCTACAAAAACCTTGTAATAAACAGCACATTTTCTGTTATTTTATACACTTATTTCTCAGCATATTATTATTATTTCTTCTACATTATATTAATTCAAACTACTAAAATGTCAATAACCCTGCTGAAAAAAACTGCTTAAACCAGCCTAGGCTGGTTGGCTGGTTTTAGCTGGTTGACCAGCCTGGTTTTAGATGGGTTTTAGCCATTTCCAGGCTGGTTTCCAGCCATTTCCAGCCTGCTCCTGGCTGGTCAGGCTGGGAAATGACCAGCTAAAACCAGCTTGACCAGCCTGGACATACAGTAGCTAGTTTTAGCTGGGCTCCCAGCCTGGCTAGGCTGGTAAAACTGGTTTTAACTGGTCATCTCCCTGCCTGACCAGCCTGGAAATGGCTGGAAACCGGCCTGGAAATGGCCAAACCCCTCTAAAACCAGGCTGGTCGACCAGCTAAAACCAGACAATAAGCCTAGGCTGGTTTAAGCAGTTTCTTCAGCATGGAAAAGACACTTCGTTTCAACATCAAAAGTCGAAAGAGCAGAGATCATCCTGTAATGCGATTCACAACAGCAAATAAACTGAAAACACGCAAAATACTGAAACTGTTCATTAACAGATATATTTTTCCAGGATATGCTTGTTTTGGTCAGTTCAGTGGCTTATATTCTGCTCTCCAATATGCTCCGAGTGAACACACTATACAGAGAAAAGTCTCTGTATGGCTTCATGAATGATCAAAGTACACAGCACAAGATCAATCCCTCAATCTCTCAGATCTACAGACCCTCATTTACCTTCAATTACACTGAATCATCATCTTTGATATCGAGACGGGAAATATGGATGCATAAATACAGGTCTAGAGTTGAACTGCAGGTAAATCAATGATACTGACCACAGGGAGGCTCATGCTAAAAGCTTACATCAAATCTTTTCCCTTTGTTTGGTAAAATTACACAAATTGAACCAGAATGTCTTTGTTTTTTGTTATTTCTTTCTTGTTTTTTTTAGATTGCAATGCAATCGGGTGGCGGGACACGGTGGCTCAGTGGTTAGCACTGTGGCCTCACTGCAAGAAGGCTGCTGGTTCAAGTCCTGGTTGGGTCAGTTGGCGTTTCTGTGCTTCACATAATATAATATAATATAATATAATATAATATAATATAATATAATATAATATAATATAATATAATATAATATAATATAATATAATATAATATAATCCTTTCTCCAGTTTTGTTATTAATTGAAAGAGTGTAAATGCAGTAATGCATGGTAAAAACCTGGTAACATTCAAACCTTTAAACTTTTCACATTCACTAATTATTGTGAAGTTGCTAATCAGATACAATATGGTCAAAATAAGTCAAGTGATGATCAATGAAATACAGATTTAGATGCCCAGATGAAAAAATACTGTAGTAAAAAGCCTGCTATAGTGTTTATTAACCACATTTAAAACAATACAATAATCTGTTGTAATGACTTGATAGTTTCTATGGTTACACAACAACTAAAGTAATGTAAACAAATGACCAAATACTGTAGTTTTCTACAACTATAGTGTTTATTATACTACAAAACACCACACTTTACTGTAGTAAAGTACTGCAGTTCTTCTATCAGATATACACTGTAAAAGCCAACAGCCAACTTTATCAAATCAAATGAGTGTAGTTAACTCAAAATGTAATTCTACTCTTTAAAGAGTTTTGTTTTAAACTCAAATGTTTTTTGCAATCGGTTTCCTCAAACGGTTTGAGTTACCTTAACTTATTGGGTTTTACAGTACTCAGTTGGTTCGAGTTCTCTTCATGTGTTGGGTTTTACTGTGCTCATATTGCTTCATTTACTCAATGGATTAAGTTCACAGTACTCATTAGGATTAGTTTTTAAACTTAAATGGTTTGAGTTACCATAACTTATTGGGTTTTACAGTGTTCACTATGGTTAATACTACAGTATAGTTTAGCATTGAGTCGTACATGTTTTAATATAGACCATTTTGAGGAATGTAAACAATAACAATAGTCCTAACGTATTTCCTGTTTTACATTTTAATTTCCATAGCTTCAGAGAATCCAAGAAGCTCAACATTTTGATAAATAATGTCATGACAGCCGTTTTAACGTGACGATATGATTGAATTCTCTTGTTACAGTTATGAAATAGTATGATAACGAGCAGGAAATGTTCAAGAGCCAATGACATCACTACACTGAAATGGTCTATATAGTATTTTTCAAAAACACTATCGCTGAAAAAACCAGCTTAGGCTGGTTGGCTGGTTTTAGCTGGTCAAACAGGCTGGTTTTAGAGGGGTTTTGGCCATTTCCAGGCTGCTGCCATTTCCAGCCTGGTCCTAGCTGGTCAGGCTGAGAGATGACCAGCTAAAACCAGCTTGACCAGTCTAGCCAGGCTGGGAGCCAGCCAAAACCAGCAATGTCCAGCTTAAACCAGGCTTGTCACGCTGGATTTAGATGGTTTTAGCTGGTCATTTTCCAGCCTGACCAGCAAAGACCAGGCTGGAAATGGCTGGAAACCAGCCTTGAAATGGCAAAAACCCCTCTAAAACCAGGCTGGTCAACCAGCTAAACCAGCCAACCAGCCTAGGCTGGTTTAAGTTGGATTTTTTAGCAGGGTATATACATTGTAACTATTCGAAAACACTATATTACTATAGTATTTTTTTTCATGTTGATGCTTCGTGGTGGCTTAGAGTATTTTAAAGCATAAATATCGTTTAAGGCAGTGAGAGAATGATTTAGGAATGAGTTATCCTGATATAAATCCTAATAAATAAATCATATAAATCATGTTTATATGTGCACAATATGAGTGAACGGCAGATAGCGCTGTTCATTCAGCTAAAAGGCCTATTCTCGTTTCCACCTTATTTAGTGAGAATATCTGCCATGCAAGCATGTAAGATGCTGTTATTCATATTGAAGTTGGACTCAAACGCAAAATTAATTTGATCAAAACAACTAGTTTGATATAAACAGTTTGATTTAAGCATTTCTAGTGCTTAGTGAAATGAGCCCTCGTGAAGTCTCGCGATGGCGGAGTGTGACGAGATCACAGCGCGGAGGGAATGACGTCTTGTCAACAACACTAAAACTAACGGCAGAAGGTATTTTAACGCGTTTAATGTTTCATATGTTCAGGCGAATAACATGCTTTGTTTTTATGCCACACACATTATGACTGAGCGCTTTATTTGAGATAAGAAAGCCTCAGTGTTGTCAGCTCAATGTAAACCTTCCATATGATTGGCTTCTTCCATGACTGTGTTTACATGAGCTTTTTTGGCTTGTTGTTTTATATTTATGGCTTTATTAGATAATATTTAAAATTGTTTATTTATATGAGTATTATGAGTGTGTGGTTCAGTATTTAAAGCAAAACGCTGCAGGTGAATATGAGAAAATAAATGAAGTAGATTGATCAGTAATCTTTCCCAGCTGATTAGAGTTGAGAGCATGTTTTGTATTGCAGGCTTTCTCAAACGTTTTCCCAAATAATTCATTAAATATCTGCTTATTTGCATACATTTCTTGCTCAAAATGTAAATATTGGATGTTGAAGTCGTGTTTCTAATCCTTTTTTAAAATGTTGACACATTACAGTCAACATTTACAATACAATGTTGTACATAATCAAGCATGTTATGGATGAATGTAAAACCTTCAGGACACAGATATAAATAAAACTGTGAAGTTTGTAAGTGATGCTGAAATGGAGATTTATCGCTCTGTGCAGAAAATTAAAATCACAGCCTTTAAAATTGGGTATTTAATTGAAACCTATAGACAGAAATTGATAAAGTATATAAATGATTTAAATAGTTTTATTTAAATTAGCCCAAATAAGCACTTTATGAATTGTCAAAAAAAGCCTAAAATCTCAGAATTGACAGGTGTTTATCACTTTAAAGGGATATTTCACCCCAAAATCTATATTTGCTCACCCTTAAAGTTTATCCAAACTTCTTTGCAATGTTTATAAATTTTTTTCTGCTAAAAGCATTAGATATTTTGTAGAATGATGGATAACAAAAAGTTGACTGTTCCAACAGACTTCCATAATAATGTTGATCAACAACACTTTGTTTACAATTGTTCCTCAAAACATTTCTTTTGTGTTAGAGTAAAAAAACTCAAAATAGAGATTTTTGAGTCAACTATAACCCTTTTTAATTGCAAAAAAAGACACTCAAGTTGTTCCAAACTTTTGTGATTTATTTTTTATTTGTTTTTTGGACACAAAACTAGGCCTGCCACAGTAATCAATAAATAGATTTTTTTGTGCAACACTTGGAGATGACCTCAATAATTTTTGCTGTTGCAATATTTACAAATTCACAAATAACGTTAACGTCATTTGCGTCTTGATTTTTGCTGCGACATTCGGATGGTCGGGTCAGAATTTGGCTTCAACAACATGAAATCATGGATCCATCCTGCTTTGTATCAACGGTTCAGGCTGGTGGTGTTGGTGTAATTATGTGGGGGATATTTTCTTGGCACACTTTGGGCCCATTAGTACCAATTGAGCATGGTGTCAGCGCCACAGCCTACCTGAGTATTGTTGCTGACCATGTCCATCCCTTTATGACCACAGTGTCTCCATCTTCTGATGGCTACTTCCAGCAGGATAACGCACCATGTCATAAAGCGTGAATCATCTCAGACTGGTTTCATGATCATGACAATGAGTTCACTGTACTCAAATGGCCTCCACAGTCACCAGAGCTCAATCCAATAGAGCACCTTTGGGATGTGGTGTAACGGGAGATCGGCATCATGGATGTGCAGCCGACAAATCTGCAGCAACTGTGTGATGCTATCATGTCAATATGGAGCAAAATCTCTGAGGAATATTTCCAGTAGCTTGTTGAATCTATGCCATGAAAGATTAAGGCAGTTCTGAAGGCAAAAGGGGGTCCAACCTGGTGCTAGTCAGGTGTACCTAATAAAGTGTATAATAAGACATTTACCTTTGTAACATCAAAGTATAGAATCTAAATAACCTTAAGAATGTTATGGCTATTTGCATTAATTATTATGTAATCAGTGGCATAAAATGATTTTAAAATGTCAATAATATCACTTATTCAACAATTTCTGTGACAATATAATGCACAACAAAAAGTCCTTATCGTGACAGGCCTACACAAAACATGAAATACTGAAGAATGTTGGGGAAAAAAGAGCCATTGTCATTCATAGTAGGAACAAAACCTTCGATTGAAGTCATTTGCTGTTTTTCCTAGCATTCTTCAGTATATCTTCCTTCAAGAGAAGAAAGATACTCAAACAGAGTTGGAACAACTGGAATGATGACAGAATTTTCATTTTTGGGTGATCTGTCTTTAAATCTTTAATCTCTTTCTGTAATTCTCATGCAAATCACTTAAATTGTCACATCATCAGAAGCATGTATGCTATGATGAAGGAAAAGCTCCAAAACCAGATCCAAAAATACAATGACAGGTACAAAATACAATGACATACTACAAAACAAGATACTATTACCAGTTAAATAGAGTCTGTACAAATGACAATAAATATGTAAAAAAACACACACACAGTTGAAGACAAAATTTTTTTCGCCCTCCTGTATATTTTTCCCAAATTTCTGTTTTATTTAAGGTTGATTTTTTTCCCAACACATTTCTAATCATGATAGTTTTAATAACTCATCTCTAATAACTGATTTCTTTCATCTTTGCCATGATGACATCACATAATATTTGACTAGATATTCTTCAGGATACTAGTATTCAGCTTAAAGTGACATTTAAAGGCTTACCTAGGTTACTTAAGTTAAAGTAAGGGTAATTAGGCAAGTCATTGTATAAAAGTGGTTTGTTCTGTACTAGACAATCCAAAACAAATATTGCTTAAAGGGGCTAATAATATTGACCTTAAAATGCTTTGAAAACATTTAAAACTGCTTTTATTCCAGCCGAAATAAAACAAATAAGACTTTCTACAGAAGAAAAAATATTATAGGAAATACTGTGAAAAATTCCTGAATCTGTTCAACATGACAACATCATTTGGGAAATATATATTTTTTATTTATATATTTCATTTAAAGGCTTAACTAGGTTAATTAGGGTATAGTTAGGGTAACAAGTTATTGTATAACAGTGGTTTGTTCTGGAGACAATCCAAAGCTAATATTGCTTAAGGGGGCTAATAATATTCACCTTAACCAGAAGAAAAAATATAATAGGAAATACTGTGAAAAATTCTTGAATCTGTTAAACATCATTTGGGAAACATTTGAGGAAAAAAGGCTAATAATACTGACTTCAGCTGTAAATTCTTTCTCTATAATTGAATCTGTATTGTAACAGACATGAGTGCCAGTGAATAGACGTGGATCTCTGGTGTGTTTCTCGATGACGACTCCTCCGCTGGCGCAGTTCTCTGGCCAGCAGCAGCAGACTCAGACTCAGGCCGCACGGGATGTAAACACTGCGTCTCTGTGTCGGATCGGCCAGGAGACGGTGCAGGACATCGTCTTGCGGACCATGGAGATCTTTCAGCTGCTCAGAAACATGCAGGTCAGCAAGGTTCATTCATTCATTTTCCTTCGGCTTAGCCCCTTTATTCATCAGGGGTCACCACAGTGGAATGAACCGCCAACTATTCCAGCAAATGTTTTACACAGCTTATGCCCTTCCAGCTGCAACCCATGAATGGGAAACAAGGTTATTATAGTAAATGAAAAATAAGACTGAAATTATTGGTTGTATTTGATTAGTTATTATAGGTAAAATTAAAGTTTTAAAAAATATATATTTCCCAAATGATGTTGTCATGTTGAACAGATTCAGGAATTTTTCACAGTATTTCCTATAATATTTTTTCTTCTGTAGAAAGTCTTATTTGTTTTATTTCGGCTGGAATAAAAGCAGTTTTAAATGTTTTCAAAGCATTTTAAGGTCAATATTATTAGCCCCTTTAAGCAATATTTGTTTTGGATTGTCTAGTACAGAACAAACCACTTTTATACAATGACTTGCCTAATTACCCTTACTTTAACTTAAGTAACCTAGGTAAGCCTTTAAATGTCACTTTAAGCTGAATACTAGTATCTTGAAAAATATATAGTCTAATATTATGTGCTGTCATCATGGCAAAGATAAAAGAAATCTTAAAAAATTTTGATTAAAAAATATACAGGGGACTAATAATTCAGCATTTTCTCACAACACATGCAAACAGCGTGGAACACAACGGAAATTTCAAGAGGACCCTAAAACATGACAGACCCGGCTATTTGAGTTAGGGTTTTAGGATAATTAAATACAAAAGACAAGCTAATCCTGTAATCAGGATGTTAAAATAAACTAAAATATCTAAAAATAAACTAAAAGATCACCTACACCTTCACTGAGCAATAGTCACAGCACAATAAGCAAATCCCAGCCAGGTCCGTCACGTTTTTGGTTCTCCTCGAAACATTTCTGTTGTGTTCTGTGCTATACGCATGTGTTGTGAGAAAATGCAGTGTGTTTTTTTAAATGTGTTTGCATTGTGAGGATTTGTAACGCGTGTATGCTGTCATTCCAATGAGGATCTTTTCTTAATTTGCTGGCATTTTTTATAATTGTTTACAAACACATTGCAGCGCATGTTTTTTTCTTTAATTGCAGCATGCTAAGCTACCGTGTTGACCTTATTGACTGCCATGTGGAAGCGCAATTGTTTTTGGGCTTGTTTTAGAATTTCCTAGTCATTGCTCCTACTAACTAAACTGGAATAATAAATGGCAGAAAATGGTCAAACTACTTGCTCTACAAACAAGTGTCTCATGACTATACATAAAAAAAGAGAATAATATAATAAGAAAAGATCAGTTTGCAACATCAAGAAGCTTAACAAGCTGTTTTTAACATCTAGAAATCAATGAGAGCAGAAGTCTAGAGCCTAAAAGATTCCAATGGCTGCAACTGCTCGTAGGTCAAATATAAAGTCAATAAATCAGATCTTGCTGAGATTATATATATATATATATATATATATATATATATATATATACACACACACACACACACACACACATCCCACTCATAAGTAATCTAGCTGACCCTTTATGTTCTCAGCTGCCGAACGGAGTGACGTATCATCCTAACACTCATCAGGATCGGCTGGGGAAGCTGCAGGAGCATTTGCGGACCCTCTCGGTCCTCTTCCGAAAGCTTCGTCTCGTCTATGACAAATGCAATGAGAACTGCGCCGGTCTGGACCCCATTCCTCCTGAGGTCAGATTCACACTTACTCTGGACTGCAGCAGTGCTAATCAGAAAGACTGAAGTGTCTGTTCTTTTATTATATTGAGTCACTGTCTTCTTAAAGGGACAGTTCACCCTAAAACAGTTTGACTTTCTTCTTTCTGTTGAACACAGTAGATATTTTGAAGGATGTTGGAAGCCAGTAAGCATTGAGTTTTTGTCTGATTTTTAGTCCAAATAACTCAAAATTCTTAAGTCAAGAAGCATTTTCTAGACGAGAACAATATATTGTCTTGTTTGGATGTATGTATACATTATATTATTGCATATTGTTGGTGCCAGACGGGCTGGTCTGAGTATTTCAGAAACTGCTGATCTACTGGGATTTTCACGCACAACTATCTCTAGGGTTCACAGAGAGTGGTCCGACAAAGAGAAAATATCCAGTGAGCAGCAGTTCTGTTGGCGCAAACAAAGACTATAGAACACACAAGACGTGTCACTCGTATACTTTTGAATGGGGAAAAGTGTAACAGTCAATATGGCGAATGAAGCCACGCCTTCTAGTATATGAGCCAATCAGTGATCACTATAGAATGACAATTCTCCAGGGGAGGGGCTTGGACTAGACGTGGGTTTTTTGCAGATTTTGTGTGATACCAACATTTAGAAATGAAACTAAATAGACAGTTGTTGTTTAATTTTATTGGTTATTCATGATATTTAATGTAATCGTAATCTTGGCAGGCAGTTTTGGAGAATTTGACGTGTCCCCATTGCCTTAACGGGACTTTGGCGCAAATGCCTTGTTGATGTCAGAGGTCAGCGGAGAATGGCTAGACTGGTTCCAGCTGATAGAAAGATTACATTCGTATGGTAGGGTCAGAATTTGCTGTCAACAACATGAAAGCATGGATCCATCCTGCCTTGTAATAATGGTTCTGGTTGGTGTAATGGTGTGGGGATATTTTCTTGACATACTTTGGGTCCATTAGTACCAATTGAGCATCGTGTCAGCGCCACAGCCTACCTGAGTATTGTTGCTGACCATGTCCATCCCTTTATGACCACAGTGTCTCCATCTTCTGATGGCTACTTCCAGCAGGATAACACTGGTTTCGTGAACATGTTCACTGTACTCAAATGGCCTCCACAGTTACCAGATCTCAATCCAAAAGAGCACTATTGGGATTTGGTTTAACAGGAGATTGGCATCATAGATGTGCAGCCGACAAATCTGCAGCAACTGTGTGATGCTATCATGTCAATATGGAGCAAAATCTCTGAGGAATATTTCCAGTACCTTGTTAAATCTATGCCACGAAGGATTAAGGCAGTTCTGAAGGCAAAAGTGGGTCCAACCCAGTACTAGTAAGGGATATATATATATCCCTGGCAGTCGGGAAGACTGTTAGCAGTAGTCTTAGTAATAAGTGAGAGAGACAAGAGTTAGTTGCTGCTTCAAGGTCTTCTTTGTTATCTTTTATTACATATACACATTTGTATGTTAGAGTCAGTAAAACACTTTGAATCACAAAATGATTCATAAACATGTTGGATAAAATAGTACACACTGTATAGATACTTAAATCAACTCACATCACGATAAATAAACAAACAAACAAACAAATAGCAACATGAAACCTTAACTATTTGTGCAAAAATGCTAGAATCTTTGCCACTAACTGGCTGAATTAACATTACTGTGTCAGGAAGACAAGTTAAGTATTTACAGTCAGTGATATACACAAAACACTCTGAATATGTGAATAAACGTCTGTATGACATAGGCATCTTAAAATTATTAATCAAATAATCAGTTAAAACTGTTTATTTATACATTAAAGCATGTGTAATTAGATTTATGTGACATTTAGTTTATTTAACTAACCTTAGTAATGAGTGAGAGAGACAAGAGTTAGTTGCTGCTTCAAGGTCCTCTTTGTTGTCTGAGGATGCGCTGCAGTCGTCATGGTAACTCAACTCTCTCAACTGCCACTCAGAATTCAAAAAATACAGCTAAACTGTTGAGTGCAAACTCACTATAAGTGTATTTGAGTAATTGAAATACAGTGTATATACACATAGAAATAAACAAACTAATGTGTAATATATACAAAAAATTTACTTTGTGACCCAAACTATATGTGGGATGGTCACTTATATATATGAATAGATGTCTTAAGTTTGGCTTTAAGTAATATTGACTCAACTATGAAAGCAAAAGAGAGCTGAACTCACAGATGCACAGCTGGTCTATAGAGTCGATTAAATCATTCATTTGTGCAGTCGCTCTGCTTTTATTGAGGAGAATAAAGTCATTAGACCTGCAGTAGCAGAAACTGCAGGCTATATAAGAGTTTTCTTCATTACCGCAGCATATTTATTCTGGCTGGGTGTCTGGTCTCGTGTGTTTGCGTTTCAGGTGTGCTCTTTCGCTCCTGTTGCGTTTTCTCTCCAAACAGAAGTTGTGATAATGGAGTTACAGCGGCATTACCTCATCACCTCGCTAATTAGCGGCGGCGCTCGCTAATGAACAGCTGGCGAAGTCCCTCGTGTCAGCGCTTTTCCAACCCCGGCAATCAGAGCTGGAATTTTCTGCACAGCCGAAAAAGAAATAGCCATGTCATTTCATTTACCACCTCAGTTTTTCCATGCACTCAAAAGTAATCAAACCTCACTGGATCATTGTTTTCAGGCAGAACACACTCATCCTTCAGGGTCTGCAGCTGGAGTATTGATGTGGGTTGAGGAGTAATGGAATACATGCAGCTTAATTACACATTTAAAGTGCAAAATACATATTTAAAAGTAAAAATGACAATTAAATAGGTGCTAATCTAATAACGGTTACATTCGAGATTCAGTTTAGATTAATAAAAAGTGATTTAATGTAGATTTTTTAAATTAAGAGTACTGCTGGACAATGATTGACTCTTTCCCCACTAGTTTTTATTTTTTTCTGTTATGAAATCTGAGAAAATTCTATATCAAAATAAAGAAATCTTCACGTGTTCATGTTTTATCACCACTTGAATGCAGGCTGAAAACTAATAACCATTTTTAACCAAAAGAAATAAAAAAATAATGATTAATAACAAAGCTATAAACAGTTGAAGTCAGAATCATTAGCCCACCTGAATTATTAGCCCCCACGTTTATTTTTTCCCCCAATTTCTGTTTAATGGAGCGAAGATTTTTTTCAACACATTTCTAAACATAATAGTTTTAAAAACTCATCTCTAATAACTGATTTTTTTTCTCTTTGTCATGATGACAGTAAATAATATTAGACTAGATATTCATCAAGAAACTTCTATACAGCTTAAAGTGACATTTAAAGGCTTAACTAGATTAATTAGGTTAACTAAGCAGGTTAGGGTAGTTAAGTAAGTTATTGTATAACGCTGGTTTGTTCTGTAGACTATTGATAAAATATATAGCTTAATGAGGCTAATAATATTAACCTTAAAATTGTTCATAAAAAATTTAATCTGATTTTATTCTAGCCGAAATAAAACAAATAAGACTTTCTCCAGAAGAAAAAATATTATCAGACATACTGTGAAAATTTCCTTGCTCTGAAAAATAAATGTAAAGGGGTGCTAATAATTCTGGCTTCAACTGTATATGTGTGTGTGTATATATATATATATATAAAAATGTAAAATAAATCAGAAACCAAAAAAATTAAATCTTGGTGTGACTCTGGAGTCAGATCTGAGTTTTAATAGTCATGTGAAAGCAGTTAGTAAATCAGCATACTATCATCTCAAAAACATTACGGGAATCAGATGCTTTGTTTCCAGTGAGGACTTCAGCAGCAGGATGGATTACTGTAATCAAATCACTGGAATCACTATATATATATATATATACGTGTGTGTGTGTGTGTGTGTGTATATATATATATATAGTGATTTGATTACAGTAATCCATCCTGCTGCTGAAGTCTTCACTGGAAACAAAGCATCTGATTCCCGTAATGTTTTTGAGATGATAGTATGCTGATTTACTAACTGCTTTCACATGACTATTAAAACTCAGATCTGACTCCAGAGTCACACCAAGATTGAATTTTTTTGTTTCTGATTTATTTAACATTTTTCCGCTTTACAAACATATCAAACAACCCTTACAGAAATAATAATAGACAAAAATATTTAAAAACAATAAATAAATGAAAATAATAATAAAATAAAACCAAATTACACAAATAATGCAAGGCAGATCTCTACATTTAAACAATAATCTCAATATTACATTTCGAATGATGAAAGATTACAAACTGATGTATTATTATTATTATTATCAAGGGCTGGGGTGATCAGCTGGAGAGTTTTAATATAAGAAAAAAAAGGGCGCTCCAAATTTTGACAAATGTTCTGTTAGGTCTTTGAAGGGAGTATCTACTCTTCTTTAGTTTTACAAAATACAAAACATCTTTCAGACATCGTACATGTGAGGGTGGCTGACGGCTCTTCCAGTTTAATAAAATTACACGCCTAGCAAGCAAAGTAAGAAAGGCCACAAAGTTTAAAAGGTAAGTGGGTAATGCATAATTATCAGGCATCACACCAAACAGGCCAATAATGGGTGATGGTGCTATAGCTATAGAAGTAATGGCTGAGAGAGACTTAAATACTGAGCCCCAAAATGAGGAAAGAGCTAGGCATTTCCAAAACATATGGGTTAAAGTGCCTAAACCCGAATGACACCTGTCACACTCCGGATCAATAGTTTGGTCGATACATTTTGACCAGTGTACTCGGTAAACCACTTTACACTGAATAAGGTGGTGCGCATATAGATGAGGAATGAACCCTGTCCAGAGCTGCTTCCCATGTATCTTGGTCTATTTCAATATTAAGGTCCGCAGACCAGCTGGTGCGGAGACTGTCAACTGGAAAAGACTGTAAATTGGCAAAAATACTGATTAGTTTAGAAATTAAGCCTTTACTGCTTACTCATGTACTTGTAAATATCTAAAAAATTGATTTCTGGGGATGTTATACAATGCTTTCAGTTGGTCAAATGAGGCAAATGCACCTTCGATATAAAGATCAGCTACTGAGAGGATCCCTTTATTCTTCCAAGAGGCATATACACCATCCAAAGTAGAAGGAGAAAACAATGGGTTTAAATATATCGGGGAGGTTAGAGGGGCAGCTTGAAAACCGAAGTTACGTAAAAACTGAATCCAAACTTTAAGACTGCTCTTCACAATTACATTATCAGTGTACTTAAGTGGAGACAGTGTGATGGGAAAGCAGAGGAGAGCTTTACACCAAGATTCTTGACCTTATTTTTTGTTTATTTGACCTATAGAGCTGAGGTACGCATTCACCTTGAGAACCTCATCTCTGTTCCCAAACGCAATCACTTCAGTTTAACTGAAGAAAGTTTTGGCACATCCAACAGTTGATTTCATCAATGCACTGGCAGAGGTTGTCAATGGGGCTGTAGTCATTAGGCAGTAAGGCTAAGTAGATCTGAGTGTCATCAGCATAGCTGTGGTAGGAGATTTGGTTCTCTCTCATTACTTGGCTCAGAGGGAGCTTATAAAGGTTGAACAGGAGAGGTGCCAGAATTGAACCTTGTAGCTGCTCTTTCTCTGCTCGCTGCCCACAGGTGGATTCTTCCTATGGGAAACTGGTGTTTTTCTGAAGTTCGTTGGACATGTAGAGCACACAGCTAATTAAATCAGTCCTGGAGCTTCGACTTGAGTCTTTTCTCTGTGTTCTTGGCTGTTCGCTCGTCTGTGGTTTTCTGCGTTCACTTCCTCCACAGATCTGCCAGGGGCTTTTCTGCGTTTCTCCCTCCCTTGTGTTTCATATGATCAGATTTTTCCCCTCTCGCTGGCGCGTGAAGGCCTGAAGACTGTGAGGTCTGCTTTGTAGACCGCAGAGCCACGAAATATGAGAGATGCAGAGAGTTGGACTTGATTTTCCTGCTCAAATTATTGATCATTTCTGTTGTTCATTACTTATAGAAGTGAGAAAGACAGATTTACATTGACATTCAGTTAGTAGTTGTAGGAGTCATTCATTCATTCATTCATTTTCCTGCGGCTTAGTCCCTTTATTAATCAGGGGTCACCACAGCGGAATGAACTGCCAAGTTGTCCAGCATATGTTTAACACAGCGGATGACCTTCCAGCTGTAACCAAGCACTGGGAAAGCCCATTCACACTCATTCACACAGACACTCATACACTACAGCCAATATAGTTAATCAATTCCCCTATAGCGCAGGTGTTTGGACTGTGGGGGAAAGCGGAGCACCCGGAGGAAACCCACGCCAACAAGGGGAGAACATGCAAACTCCACACAGAAATGCCAACTGACCCAGCTTAATTCATGCTAGAATCATCCTAGTAACATGCTAATTCATGCTAGAATCATCCTAGTAACATGCTAATTCATGCTAGAATCATGCTAGTAACATGCTAATTCATGCTAGAATCATGCTAGTAACATGCTAATTCATGCTAGTAACATGCTAATTCATGCTAGAAACATGCTAGTAACATGCTAATTCATGCTAGAAACATGCTAGTAACATGCTAATTCATGCTAGAATCATGCTAGTAACATGCTAATTCATGCTAGAATCATGCTAGTAACATGCTAATTCATGCTAGAAACATTCTAGTAACATGCTAATTCATGCTAGAATCATGCTAGTTTATGTTAGTAACTGCCTAGCAACCACTCAGAATACTTTAGCAACCCCCTGGCAACACCTTAACAACCGCCTAGCAACACCTTAGCAACGACATGGTAATGACTTAGCAACCACTCAGACAACCCTTGCAACCACCTAGCAACACCATAGCAATGACCTAGAATACCATAGTAACCACCTAGCAACACCTTAGCAACTGCCTAGCAACCACTCAGAACACCTTAGCAACTGCCTAGCAACACCTTAGCAACCGCCTGGCAACCACCTAACAACCCCTTAACAACCTCCTAGCAACCACCTAGCAATGTCTTAGCAACCACCTAGCAACACCCTGGCAACCACCTGGCAACGCCTTAGCAACTGCCTAGCAACCACCTAGCAACACCTTAGCAACCACCTAGCAACACCTTAGCAACCACCTAACAGCGCCTTAGCAACCGCCTAGCAAACACCTTAGCAACCACATAGCAACACCTTAGCCACTGCCTAGCAACACCTTAGCAAGCACTCAGAACACCCTAGCAACACCTTAGCAGCCACATAGGAACACCTTAGCAACCACCTAGCAACACCTTAGTGAACACCTTAGCAACCGCCTAGTAACACCTTAGCAAGCACTCAGAACACCCTAGCAACCTTCTAGCAACACCTTAGCAACCACATAGCAACCACCTAACAACACCCTAACAAGCACTCAGAACACCCTAGCAACGCCTTAGCAACCATTCAGAACCCCCTACTAACCGCCTTCCAAGAAACATGCCAATCTATACTAGAAACATGCTAACATACATGTACTTATCTGTGCTGACTGTTTCAAACTTCATAAAAACTGCTTTATTTTACTCTTTATTTACACTTTAAAAGTACTTCAGACTTTCAGACTCAGGTTTTCAAGCCACCATAAAGTTTGTCCTCAAACTTTAACATCTAGTTTATTATACAAGTATATTGTTTCAAACTACTAAAATGTCAATAAAAGTCACTTTGTTAAACTGCAGAGATGAATTTTCAACACCGAAAGTCAACAGAGCAGAGATTAAGCTCCCATAATGCAATTCATAACTGTAAATAAACCCTAATTCGTCTATTTTTTTACAGTGTGCAATTTATTTTTATTTTTATTACCATGTATTTCTCTTTCCCTGATAATGCTAGTTAAACAATAATTAGCTGAGTGTGTTTTTGTGTTGGGGCCTGTCATGGGTGTTTATAATAGGGATGAATGTGGCACAAACACTAATAAGAAATGCGTTTTTTTTATGATATTGCTGAGAAGTGGTTTTATAGTCGTCATAAAACAACAACAAATTAGAAATGAGGGTGCTTTTCTGTTCTTGGGTGCAGTGATTCCTCATCCCGAACACCAGCAGGTGTCACTGTGATGTTAAAGCTTGTGAATGAGCATTAGATAGCAAGGTCACAGAATGATGGACCTCGCTATAAAAAGAGAAATCAGAAGTGGACTGAACTGTTTAATCCATTGTCCTGCAGAGCAAAGGTGCATGAGGTTGGATTGATTCTTTACTGTAACCCGTCCAAAGATGTCAAGGGGCTCGGACAATTCGAGATGCTCAATTATTCATACTGCATCTGAAAAGCCGGTGGATGTGGAGGGATTTATTTAGCCATTGATGTTATAAGGCTTAAAGGTTTGGTTCACTTCCACAATGAATATTTTGTGGTTATAATTTTGATTCTTTTATATATATGAAATTATTATTATATATTATTATTATTATTATGAAAAGGTTTTTGAGGAACTCAAGCAGGATTCTCTCCGTGTTCTTCTATGGTGCTCAGTGGTTTGAGTTCTTCAATTGAGGTTTTAATGCAGCTTTAAAGGCTCTAAATCATCTCAGATGAGGAGTGTAAGTTTTACCTATTGGTCATGGGCGACACGGTGGCTCAGTGGTTTGAAGGCCTCACAGCAAGAAGATCGCTGGTTCGTATCCCGGTTGGGTCAGTTGTCATTTCTGTGTGGAGTTTGCATGTTCCTTCCATGTTGGTGTTTGTTTTCTTCCAGGTGCTCTGATTTCCCACACGGTCCAAACACATGCGCTATAGGGGAATTGAATAAATAAATTGGCTGTAGTGTATGAGTGTGTGTGAATGTGAGAGTGTATGGGTGTTTCCCAGTACTGGATTGCAGCTTGAAGTGCATCCGCTGTGTTAAACATATGCTAGATTAATAAAGAGACTAAGCAGAAGGAAAATGAATAAATTAATAATTTATATACTTGTATATATCTTCAGTTGAAAAGGTTTTTGAGGAGAATATGCAGGATTTTCTTCTTGTTCTTATATGGTGCTCAGTGGTTTGAGTTCCTAAATTGCAGTTTTAATGCAGCTTTAAAGGCTCTAGATCAGGGGTCGGGAACCTTTTTTCAGCAAAGAGCCATTTCAGATTTTTTGGCAAATGCATTTTTTTAAGGAGCCATTGGGGATGTGTATATGAAGCATCACATGTTGAGCAAGTCCATGTATTAAGAAAGAATAAGTTATAGAATTGTTTTCTTTTCGCCATCAACGCTCGTGAATGTTGCGTGCGCAAAGTTACCATAAAAATGTAAGTTGTAATCGCGTTTCAAGTTAATTCACAGCGCCGCACACGTGCATTGGTTGAAACGTCCTTTTATTTTTATTCTTATTCAATTTACTGTAAAAATATACAATAAAAAGGTCATTTTAATTGTATTTTCAATAGGAAACTAATTTTTTGTGACAATGAAAATTTTTTATTGTGAAGTGAGACAGCTGGAGAGCCACATATTTTTGGTCAAAGAGCCACAGGTTCCCTACCCCTGCTCTAGATCATGGGTGCCAAAACAAAGTCCTGCAGGGCAAGTGTCTTGCATAGTGTAGCTCCAATTGCCTCAGCACACCTGGTTGGAAGTTTCTAGTATACCTAGATGGAGCTTGATTAGGTAATTCAGGTGCATTTAATTGGAGTTGAAGCTAAAATCTGCAGGACACCGGCCCTCCAGCAGCCCTGCTCTAAATGATCTCAGATGAGGAATATTAGTCTTTTTTTAATGTATGTGCTTTTTAACTACAGAAGCTCATCTGGCACTAGCTCTGGGATGCAAGCTTTTAGGGTTAAACAGTACATCATTTTACATGACAAAAGAAAATGACTGATTTGTTTAGAAAATCATTGGAAAAGTGCCTCAGTCTACAGTTTTGCAGTTTTGAAAATAAGAGACTTACCTTATTGAGAAACAATCGGTCATTTTCTTAAAAAATGACTTTGAAACGTAAAAAATGCAACAATAGACTTCAACATGAACACTAGGGGGCAGTATGACAAGTTTTTTCCTTTTCACACTAATGATATTTACAGGGATGTATAATTTCAACATTAATTTTCAACATCAATATTGGTTGGTTCACCTTTATTGTATAGGACAGTAGAGATTATTGACAGGAAAGCATGGGGAGCAGAGAGAGAGGAAGGGTCGGCATAGGACCGCGAGGCGGGAATCGAACTCGGGTCACCGTGAGCACCGGAGTGCATGTGTCGACGCACTAACCACTACACCACTGGTGGCGTCCAACATTAATACTCTTGACACAATTTTGACCAAATAAATGCCATCAAACAACTTAACCCTGTCTATTATTTGTAATGAATATGTTTGCATGTTGGCGTTGGCGTGGGTTTTCCTCCGGGCGCTCCGGATTCCCCACAGTACAAACACATATGGTATAGGTGAATTGAATAAACTAAATTGGCCATAGTGTATAAGTCTGTGTGTGTGTTAATGAGTGTGTATCGGTGTTTGTCAGTACTGGGTTGTGACTGGAAGTGGATCCGCTGCATGAAATATATGCTGGAATAGTTGGCGGTTCATTCTGCTGTGGCGACCTCTGTTAAATAAGGGACTAAGCCAAAGGAAAGTGAATGAATGTTTGCGTCTCCTATCCGTCTCCATACGGACAAATTTTCTGGCATGGTCATCTTGCTCGTAGCTTACTTTGTACAGTGTGCTGCAGATCGCTCAGCTTTGAGTCTGGTGAAGCATTCTTTCACAAAAGAGAGCAATGTAAAATCAAGGTAAAACCACTGTTTCTTTTTTTACATGTACGACAAGGACATGTATCTAAAACGTACAGCAAAACGAACCCTAAGGGTGCTTTCACACCTAGACTTTTATTTCAGAACCTGGCGCGTTTCCCCAGTTAGCGCGGTTCATTTGGCAAATGTGATCCGGGTGTCATATCACCTGAATGATGTGGTCTCGGCTTGATTGAAATGAACTCTGGAGCGGTTCTATTGTAGTGAGAAAGCAATACGATCCGAAACAGGCTATATCACAGTGTATTATGGATAAGTAATAGGCATATACGGCTGTATGAAGAGAGAATTATGAGTAGGGCGGGATGTCATTCCTACCGGTAAATGTGCGTTTCATGTAAAGTACGAAAGTAAAAGCATGTTGACTATTAACGAGAGCTGTTTATCCTGTTGGAAAATTGACCGAACAGCAGTCTTGATTTATCTGTTATTTCTCTTTATAATGTAAAGCCTATAATGCAAAAGCCAACTGCTATATATGAGAAAGTCTTACCTCTGATTTATACTTGGTGACGATGTCTGTCAGTGTCACCATTCAAAATGAAAGTGCAGCTTTTCTCTTATAATATTTTATTGCTCATCATCATAAATTAAAATAAGGATGCATGACAACTGAGCGGGACTTTACAAAATAAACCATGAAAGCCTGACCAATGTGACGAGAGTTTATTCGCACGTGACTTGTTTTAGCTATTTTGGTTCGTTTAGAAACTTTGCCGTGTTAAAGCGAACTGCACCAAGAACAAAGAGCAACATTGTGACAATTTTAATCCCTGTCTTAGAACAAAAGAATCGATCTACAGGTGTAAAAAGACCGTAAGTAATGTATTTCTGATTCACCAAAATGTAGATAGCGCCCTCTAGTGGATTTGGTGTCTAAAATGTGCAAAATGTACCCTGGGTGACAAATTTCTAATTCGCAAAAATGTAGACAGCACCCTCAAGTGGATTTGGCAACTGAAATGTGCAAAATGAACCCTATGTCATGTATTTTTGATTCTCAAAAATGTAGACAGCACCCTCTAATGGATTTGGCAACTGAAATGTGCAAAATGATCCCTATGTAATGCGTTTTTGATTCTCAAAAATGTAGACAGCTCCCTCTAATGGATTTGGCAACTGAAATGTGCAAAATGATCCCTATGTAATGCGTTTTTGATTCTCAAAAATGTAGACACCTCCCTCTAGTGGATTTGGCAACTGAAATGTGCAAAATGAACCCTATGTAATGTATTTTTGATTCTCAAAAATGTGGACAGCACCCTCTAGTGGATTTGGCAACTGAAATGTGCAAAATGAACCCTATGTAATGTATTTTTGATTCTCAAAAATGTAGACAGCACCCTCTAGTGGATTTAGCAACTGAAATGTACAAAATGAACCCTATGTCATGTATTTTTTAATCTTAAAGATGTAGACAGCACCCTCTAGTGGATTTGGCAACTGAAATGTGCAAAATGAACCCTATGTAATGTATTTTTGATTTTAAAACATCTAGACAGCGCCCTCTAGTGGATTTGACGTCTAAAACGTACAAAATCTACTCTATGTATTTCTTATTTGCTAAATTCGAGACAGTGCCCTCTAATGTTATTTATAATCATCTGAAACATGAAGCGTGTATAAGCTATAAGAAATGTATGCTGATGCACATATTCCAGCAGGCCTGCGTTGCTTGCTAAACCTTAATCTCATTTCTAAAGCACTGGTGGAGTTTAAATGATGGGTCACCACAGTAAATGTTTACACAAGAACATTTATTCAGGCCATGTTCGTTCATTTCTCTTAGTGAATATTTTTTCAGGCTCTCACATAGCATGGTATAGCAACCCAGTTTAACCCTGGTTCAGGGCTCTCATCTTTCAAGCCATCTAGAGAAAACTCAACTATCAAAACTCATGTTTCTGTTCATGAATCATATCTCTTTCATTCATTTTTAATCCAATAGCAAGACATCAGGGGTCTTCGTAAATACTTAAATATTAGAGTTGCGTTTAGGAAAACTTTTGAGATTTAAAAGGTGAACCAGCACTTGATACTGCGGTACCCACACATATAAAATTAATAATATCACAAATTTTGTCTCTTAGAAATGATCAGACATTTCATACATTTTAGATCATCATATCATGGGTAAACGAAGCTTTACATTGAATTGTTTGGTATTTATTATAAAAAAAGTAGCATAAAGACAGTTATTGTAATTCACAGTTACTCATTAAATAATATGTGTGACTATTATGTTTTTTTTAGTTCATTGTCTCTATTTTGCAAAAGAAATTGCAACAATTGAATGGCACCAGTGCAATCTCACAACTAAATCACACCAACAAATAATGTGGTCATTTAGTCACAGTCTGGAGTCTTGCTCATTCATCTACAGCTCAGCATTAAATGTAAATACTCTTGAACTGATTTGTGGGTTCAGTGATTGAGGATGTGGTTGTGTAATCTGAAGGTTGTGGGATTCATGAACTAGAGGTCCACTCTCATCATTGTGCCCTTGAGCCAAACTCTTGACCCTAAAGTGATTTCCAGTGGGACTGTCACTGTGATAAATGGACTGTGATATATATGATATATATTGTGATACTTGAGAAATTATGAACTGATTAAACATATCCTGCTGAATCAAATAGTTTTATCTGTTCAGCTGCAGCCTTTCTAATTTTGATTGGCTAAAATTAGCAAGCCACTGCCATTGTTCTTATGGTTGATTGGCTAAAATCTCAAGCCACTCCCCTCACTTCTTTTTTTAATGGCTAGCGTAGCAAACCACAGCCCTCACTAATTCTTTTTTGTTGGTTAAAATGGCAAGCCACACCCCTCTTATTCTTTTTTTATTGGTTAAAATGGCAAGCCACACCCCTCACTTATTCGTTTTTTTATTGGCACGCCACACCCCTCACTAATTTTTATTGGTTAAAATGGCAAGTCACACCCCTCTCTAATTCTTTTTTATTGGTTAAAATGGCAAGCCACACCCCTCACTTATTCTTTTTTTATTGGTTAAAATGACAAGCCACTCGTCTCACTTATTATTATTTGTTGATTGTCTTAAAATGACAAACCACTCCCTTAATCTTCTTTTTCTTTTTTTTTTTAATGGCTAAAATGCCCCCTCTCTGGCTAAAAATGATAAGCCACTCCCCCTACTTTTTGTATGGCTAAAATTGGCAAATCAAGCCCCTAATTACTTTTTTTAGATTAGCTATAATGGCAAGCCACTCCCCCTTTTCTCATTTTTGATTGTCATAAAATTATAAGCCAGTTGCCTTTTTTTTGAATGGCAAATCACGCCTCTAACTTTCTGTTTTTTTATTTTTGATTGGCTAAAATGCCAAGCCACACCCCTCCTTCTAATTTTTGATTGGCCAAAATGTCAAGCCACACCGCTTACCTCTATTATTTTATATTCTAAAAATGGCAAACCATGCCCTTCACCTCTTTATTTGACTGGCTAAAATGGCAAGCCACTCCCCTCATTCTTGTTTTTGACTGGCTAAAAATGTATGCCACTAACCTTACTTTTTTATTATCTAAGAATAGCAAACCACTGCCCTCTATCGTTTTTTTTTTTTTTTTTTTTTGACTGGCTAAAAATGCCAAGCCACACCCATCATTCTTATTGTTGATTGGCTAAAAATGGCAAGCCACTTCCCTTCACTTTTCTTTTTTGTCTGTCTAAAAATGCTAAGCCACTCCCCTTTTTGTTATTTTTGATTGGCTAAAAAATGTATGCTACTGACTCTTTGTTTTTTAATTGGCTACATGGCAAGACAGTCCTTTTCTCATTTTGATTTTCTCCCTACTTTTTTGTATGGCTAAAACTTCAAATCACGCCCCTAACTACTTTTTATTTGGATTGGCTAAAATGGCAAGCCACTCCCCCTTTTCTCATTTGTTACTGGCTAAAAATAATAAGCCAGTCGCCTTACTTTTTTTTTCAAATGGCTACTTTTGGCAGACCACGCCCCTAATTATGTTTTTAAATTTTAATTGGCTCAAAAAATGGCAAGCCACTCCCCTCATTTTTTTTGATTGGCTAAAAATGGCAAGCTATTCCTCTCACTTCTTTTTTTTTTTTATTTGCTAAAAATAGCAAACAATGCCCCTCACTGTTTGTTTCTTAATTGGCTACATGGCAAGATACTCCTCCTTTTCTCATTTTTGATTGGCTAAAAATAATTAACCACTTCCCTGACACCCAGAGCACTGGCGCACCATATGTCAGTGCACTAACCACTGGGCTATCGCGCTGACCCCCTTTTCTCATTCTTAATTGGCTACAAATTATAAGCCAGTCGCCTTACTTTTTTTGAATGGCAAACCAATTATCCCTATATTATCTCTAAACCATAAACCCTAATTATCTGCTTTTAATTTTGATTGGCTAAAATGTCAAGCCACTACCCTCGTTCTAATTTTTGATTGACTAAAATGACAAGCCACTCCCCCTTTTCTCATTTTTAATTGGCTAAAAATTGTAAGCCCCTCCTTTTATGTTTTTGATTGGCTAAAATTGCAAGCCACTCACCTTATACCTTTTTTTTCAGTTCACAGAGCAGTAAATTAAAATATATCTGTGTATTTTACAAAGCAACGAGGTATTTAGCAGATATTTTACCAATGCCTGATTCATTTAAAAAGACTCTTGAAGCGTGAAATGGGATTTACATTTACTCAAAAAACAGTTTAGTCTTTGGTGAAGTGAACTCCACTAATTCTTTTGGTGTCATCAGTATTGATGCACTTAAAGCATAATTGAAATATTCAATAAATGTATGTGTTATTCTGTCTTTCTCTTTCAGCAACTTATCCCGTATGTGGAGGATGACAGTTCAAAACTGGAGGACCGAATGGCCCATCAGATGCGTGCAGCCAGTGAAGAAAGAAGGGAAGTGCTGGAGGTTAATAAGGTTAGAAAAGACATTTCTAGCCAGATTACATTATGTGTTTAACAGATGCCTTTATCCAGAGCCACTCAAGCATGTCTGCATGTATGAGTTCATGCTTTCTCTGAGAATCAGACCCGCTGACGCTGAGATGCAGACACTCTGTTTATGAATATTGAAATAACAAAGAAAGAGAATGTTGTCGTCGAGAATGAAACACAAAATAAAACAAATAAGACTTTCTCCAGAAGAAAACATTTAATAGGAAATACTGTGGAAAAACTCCTTGCTCTGTTAAACATTATTTGGGAAATATTTGAAAAAGAAAAAAATGATAGAGCTAATAATTTTGCCATATTCACTCACATAATGAAGCCACAGTGTATGAAACCCAACCTGATGACTCTCCGCCCAAGGATTTCACGACTTTCTTGCAGTAAAAGCTAAATGATCTCACAACTGCGCCGTTTTTTCCTCTCTGCCATTGAGTCGGCCTTATTAAAAACTGCTGCACGCTCATGAAAGGCAGTCGGCAAGGAAATGCGACAAGAGCCCTGGAGGCTTTCACCGGCCAAATATCCAGCTGCAAATAACAGGCTGGACGAGGCGACATGTTGAGGGAATAAAGCATGTCAGACTCAGCGGAGGTCAAGGTTGCGTCAGAATGTGGAGAGCAGATGTGTTTCTCCGGCATCTGTCTGTGCTGTATTTGCATGAGCACATGACATGTGAGCAAAACACATCATTTATAAATTATGTTTTTAATTTTTTATGTTTATAAAAAACTTATTTTTAGGAGGTGGATAATTTTACAGATATTTTTTAATTAAAAAAAATATTTTTCAAAACAATTATAAATTTTTATCCCTCATTTTAATGCGTAAATTAAATGTTAGAATAATGTTAGTATAATTATCTGAAATCTTAACATCTATATACAGTTCATCCGGAAACTATTGATAGCGCCTCACTTTTTCCACGTTTTTATGTTACAGGCTTATTCCAAAATGGATTAAATTCATTTATTTCCTCAACATTCTACACACAATCCCCCATAATGACAATGTGAAAAAAAGAGTTTTTGAAATTCTTACAAATTTATCAATAATAAAAAGCTGTAAAATCACTTATACATCAGCATTCACAGCCTTTGTTCAATACTTTGTTGATGCTCCTTTGGCAGCGATTACAGCCTCAAGTCTTTTTCAATATGATGCCACAAGCTTGGCTCACCTGTCTTTGGGAATTTTTGCCCATTCCTGTTTGCAGTACCTCTCAAGCTCTATCAGGTTGGATGGGAAGTGCCGGTGTACAGCCATTTTCAGATCTTTCCAGAGATGTTCAATAGGATTTAGGTCTGGGCTCTGGCTGGGCCACTCAAGGACATTCACCGTGTTGTTGTGAAGCCACTCCATTGATATTTTGGCGGTGTGCTTTGGGTCATTGTTCTGCTGGAAGATGAACCATCGCCCCAGTTTGAGGTCAAGAGCACTCTGAAGCAGGTTTTCATTCAGGATGTCTCTGTACATTGCTGCATTCATCTTTCCCTCTATCCTGACTAGTCTTCCAGTTCCTGCTGCTGAAAAACATCCCCACAGCATGATGCTGCCACCACCATGCTTCACTGTAGGGATGGTATTAGCCTGGTGATGAGCGCTGCCTGGTTTTCTCCAAACGTAACGCATGGCATTCACTCCAAAGAGTTCAATTTGAGTCTCATCAGACCAGAGAGTTTAGTTTCTGATGGTCTGAGAGTCCTTCAGATGACTTTTGGCATATTCCAGGCGGGGAGTGGCTTCTTTCTGGCCGCTCTACCATACAGGCCTGATTGGTGGATTCCTGCACAGATGGATGTTCTTCTGTAAGGTTCTGCTCTCTTCACAGAAGAATGCTAGAGCTCAGACAGAGTGACCATCAGATTATTGAACACCTCCCTGACTAAGGCCCTTCTCCCCCGATCACTCAGGTAAGATGGCCGGCCAGCTCTAGGAAGAGTCCTGGTGGTTTAAAACATCTTCCACTTACAGATGATGGAGGCCGCTGTGCTCAGTGGAATCTTTCAGAGCAGCAGAAATGTTTCTGTAACCTTCCCCAGCCTTGTGCCTCGAGACAATCCTGTCTCAGAGGTCTACAGACAATTCCTTTGTCTTTATGCTTGGTTTGTGATTTGACATGCACTGTCAACCCTGGGACCTTATATAGACAGGTGTGAGCCTTTTCAAATCATGTCCAATCCACTGAGTTGACCACAGGTGAACTCCAATGAAGCTGCTGAAACATCTCAAGAATGATCAGTGGAAACAGAATATACCTGAGCTCAATTTAGAGCTTCACGACAAAGGCTGTCAATACTGATGTACATGTGATTTTACAGCTTTTTTTATTGTTAATAAATTTACAACACAAATTTTCTACTCTTTTTTTACATTGTCATTATGGGGGATTGTGTGTAGAATGTTGAGGAAATAAATGAATTTAATCCATTTTGGAATAAGCCTGTAACATAAAGAAATGTGGAAAAAGTGAAGCGCTATCAATACTCTCCAGATGCACTGTAATTTAACAGTTTATGTCTAATAAATGTCTTTATTTTTAGGGCACTGAATTTGGGAGAAATAACTAACTAAATAAATAAAGGAAAATAAAATCAAATAAATATCTGAATCAGAATATCACATTAGATTGATTTCTGAAGGATTATTTTACACTAAAGACTGGAGTCATGGTGCGGAAAACATATTTATTATTAATTAATTAATTATTAATTTTATTTTTCGTAAAGTAATTTATTCCTATTTTAATATTTTGACTCCATTTTAATAGAAGTTATTGGTTAAACATGTCTTAAACAATTATTAACAATTGGATGATATTAATTTTTGATTCATTCATTTTTTTTTTCGGCTTAGTCCCTAAATTTATCTGGGGTCGCCACAGCAGAATGAACCACCAAGTTATCCAGCATGTTCTACACAGCGGCGCAGTGGGTAGAATATTCGTCTCACATCGAGAAGGTTGCTGGTTTGAGCCTTGTCTGGGTCAGTTGGCGTTTCTGTGTGGAGTTTGCATGTTCTCCCTGTGTTCGCGTGGGTTTCCTCCAGGTGCTCCAGTTTCCCCCACAAGTCCAGAAACATGCGGTACAGATGAATTGGGTAGGCTAAATTGTCCATAGTGTATGTATGTGTGTGTGTAAGTTTCCCAGGGATTGGGTGCAGCTGGAAGGGCATCCACTGCATAAAACATATGCTGAATAAGTTGGCGGTTCATTCTGCTGTGACGACCCCAGATTAATAAAGGGACTAAGCCAAAGAGAAAATGAATGAATGTTCTATGCAGTGGATGCCCTTATAGCTGCAACCCATCACTGGGAAACATCCATTCACACACATACACTGCGGAAAATTTAGCTTATTCAATTCACCTATAGAGCATGTGTTTGGAGTTCTCGCGGAAACCGAAGCACCCGGAGGAAACCCACGCCAACACGGGGAGAACATGCAAACTCCACACAGAAACTCCAACTGACCCAGCCGAGGGTCGAACCAGTGACCTTCTTGCTGTGAGGCGATCGTGCTACCACTGCGCCACCGTGACACCACTGATGGTTTGTTGAAAAAAAAAAAAATTGCTTAAATATTAAAAAATTATAATTTTGACCTTAAAATGGTTCATATGGCTTTTATTCTAGCCGAAATAAAAAAATTAAGACTTTCTCCAGACGAGAAAATATTATCAGACATACTGTGAAAATTTCCTTGCTTTGTTCAACATCAATTGGGAAATATTTAAAATAGAAATTCTGACTTTAACTATATATATATATATATATATATATATATATATATATATATATATATATATATATATATATATATATATATATATATATATATATATACATTTGTTTATTTATTTATTTATTTATTTATTTATTTATTAGGTCTCCACAAATCTTTACTTTTTTTCTCAGTTTATTATTATATTTTAAAGAAAATTCTGCAGATTTTCTTCATTTAAAACACTTCATATTTTTAGAAATCTAAAAAAAAGAGTAAATCTCAGTTATGAAGGATGTCAGAAGGACAGATAGATGCTTTAATGGTGGAAAAAAAACAGTACAGTAATAAATGGACTGACGGATGAACAAGCAGATAGACATCAGCCTGAATGAACAAATGGACGCACACATGAAAGTAATGAGGCCACGGATGACTGAAAATTAGCACTCAGGTCAGTTTGTAGAAACATAATGGAGAGCGACTGTCAGACTCGTCTCGTTGTAAGCTGGGTTGCGCATTTTAATAAAGTCACGCCATTGTCCTGTTGATTGAGCGTTATCATTTTCTGCGCCAATAGCTTGATTTACTGATCCTTCATCACTGCTGGAGCTCCAACAAGTGCTGGAGAGATGAACAGTGCGAGTATGGTAATACCGCACTGCTTTATGGGACGTCCCGTCACTGAATGATCACCCTGTTCTCGTTATCTGTCGATTGGGGTAATTGGTGTTTGTCAGGCCCGAGTTGAATAATGCTGCTGTAATATAAAACAGCCATCATCTGCTCCAATCTGTCTTCACACATTGCATATACAGTTTAAGTCACAATCATTTTCTTTCTCAAATATTTCTCAAATGATGTTTAAGAGATTCAGGAATTTTTCACAGTATTTCCTATAATATTTTTTCTTCTGCAGAAAATCTTTTTATTTGTTTTATTTCGGCATTAATTCGGCATTCTGCAAAAATAACATTTTAAGGTGAATATTATTAGCCCTTTTTAAGCAATATTTGTTTTGGATTGTCTACAGAACAAACCACTGTTATACAATGACTTGTTAACCCAGCTTGCCTATTTAACCTCACACTCACTGGCCACTTTATTAGGTACACCTTACTAGTTTTGCCTTCAGAACTGCCTTAGTCCTTCGTGGTATAGATTCAACAAGCTACTGGAAATATTCCTCAGAGATTTTGCTTCATATTGACATGATAGCATCACACAGTTGCTGCAGATTTGTCGGCTGCACATCCATGATGCCAATCTCCCGTTCCGTCACATCCCAAAGGTGCTTTATTGGATTGAGTTCTGGTGACTTTGGAGGCCATTTGAGTACAGTGAACTTATTGTCATGTTCAAGAAACCAGTCGGAGATAATTTGTGCTTTATGACATGGCGTGCTTTCCATCAGAACTGTGGTCATAAGATTAGATTAAATTAGATTAGATTCAACTTTATTGTCATTACACATGTACAAGTACAAGGCAACGGGATGGACATGGTCAGCAACAATACTCAGGTAGGCTGTGGTGTTGACACGATGCTCAATTGGTACTAATGGACCCAAAGTGTGTCAAGAAAATATCCCCACACCATTACACCACCACCACCAGCCTGAACCAATGATACAAGGCAGGATGGATCCATGATTTCATGTTGTTGATGCCAAATTCTGACCCGACCATCCGAATGTGGCAGCAGAAATGGAGACTCATCAGACCAGGCAACGTTTCTCCAATCTTCTATTGTCCAGTTTTGGTGAGCCTGTGTGAATTGTAGCCTCAGTTTCCTGTTCTTAGCTGACAGGAGCGGCACCCGGTGTGGTCTTCTGCTGCTGTAGCCCATCCGCCTCAAGGTTGGACGTGTTGTGTGTTCAGAGATGCTCTTCTGCAGACCTCGGTTGTAACGAGTGCTTATTTGAGTTACTGTTGCCTTTCTATCAGCTGGAACCAGTCTGGCCATTCTCCTCTGACATCAACAAGGCATTTGCTCCCACAGAACTGCCGCTCACTGGATATTTTCTCTTTCAGACCATTCTCTGTAAACCCTAGAGATGGTTGTGCGTAAAAATCCCAGTAGATCAGCAGTTTCTGAAATACTCAGACCAGCCCGTCTGGCACCAGCAACCATGCCATGCTCAAAGTCTCTTAAATCCCCTTTCCTCCCCATTCTGATGCTCAGTTTGAACTGCAGCAGATCGTCTTGACCATGTCTACATGCCTAAATGCATTGAGTTGCTGCCATGTGATTAGAAATTTGTGTTAATGTGCAGCTGGTCAGGTGTACC
The DNA here is from genome assembly GCF_903798145.1 of Danio aesculapii. Taxonomy (NCBI): domain Eukaryota; kingdom Metazoa; phylum Chordata; class Actinopteri; order Cypriniformes; family Danionidae; genus Danio; species Danio aesculapii. The sequence continues at coordinate 49,088,787 of NC_079453.1, forward strand.
TAATAAAGTGGCCGGTGAATATATATATATATATATATATATATATATATATATATATATATATATATATATATATATATATATATATGAAATTATTTCTCTTGTTCTAAAATTTGCAGAAAATTGAAGTTAATGTAACTAATAGTGAATGAACTAAAATGAAGTGACATCCCATGTTGTACAGTATATCCATATTCAATAGCTCTGGACACATCTCACACATTTTACTGTTCACAAATGATTTCCGCCTTTGAGAGCCGCTGTTTAGAGTAATTCAGCATGAGTCAGTGTCCCTCTGTTCCTCCTGTGCTGTTTGAGTCCCCGGGGCCCTTAGAGCCCCTCAGATGTGTGTGAGGCCGTTCAGTGTCCAGTGTGGTCCAGGCCCCGTCAGCTCCAGTGGCTGCGCTTTGATTGAACGCTGCTTCAACTCTTTATAAATTCCTGTCGCAGCCCATTAAGAAGCCTTGGAGAGACGACTGCTCTCATTTATTCTATACACACACACACACACACACACACACACACACACACACACACACACACACACACACACACACACACCACACACACCCACACACACACACACACACACACACACACACACACACACACACCACACACACACACACACACACACACACACACACACACCACACACACACACACACACACACACACACACAGACACTCCCCCTCTCTCTCTCGTGCTCGCTTTAGTCCTCACTCGCCCCTGTTCACTGCTTTTTAAATACCCTGTTAATTACCCCGTCTGTCCTCTTTATTCAAATGAGAGTGTGTGAGAGGAGAGTGTGTGTAATGTGAAATAGGAAGCAGAGACTGGAGTGTTGGCTTATCTGTGGAGCAGAGACTGGGGCTGGAGCTCTGATAAACAAACACAGAGGAGCTGTAATGAGGCGGATACACACACACACCCACACACACAGGAGACATGGCATGCTTAAATGGACTCACAAAACACAGACACACACCCAGACGCACTCCAACAGACACACACACACACACACACACACAGACAGACAAAGGTAGGCCCCTCCCCTCCACTTACACACACACACACACACACATATATACACAAATGACTCGGACGCATAGACAGCACACACTCAAAACACACATAAACACACTCCAACAAACATAATGTAGGCCCCTCCCCTTAACAAACACACACACAGACAGAAACACAAACATACAAAAGACACACACTCAGAAGACAGAACACCCTCCTAGCACACACACACACACAGACACACACACACACGCACACACACAGGAGGGCAGTCAATCCTCCACATGATTAGTCAGTTCATGTGTCATCCATTAGAGCAGGTTTGTGTCCAGAGGCGTTTTAATTGGGGCTCACGGGTCGAGGAGGAAACCCTCAAACACTGAAAACAGGGCCAAAAATACAGCAAACACACACACACGTCGGCGGTGGTTCATTGCGCTTCAGCTTGAGCAATTGCTGTTTGTTTTGCTCTTATTACTTTTTACCAGAGTATGAATAATTACTTGTGTTCACATTTCAGTGACAAATAAAGCCACTCGAGTCAGGTGGGTGGCACGGTGGCTCAGTGGTTAGCTGGTTCGTGTCCTGGCTGGGTCAGTTGGCATTTCTGTGTGGAGTTTGCATGTTCTCCCTGTGTTGGTGTGGGTTTCCTCCAGGTGCTCCGGTTTCCCCCACAGCCCAAACACATGCGCTATAGGGGAATTGATTAACTAAATTGGCCGCTGTGTGTGTGTGTGTGTGTGTGTGTGTGTGTGTGTGTGTGTGTGTGTGTGTGTGTGTGTGTGTGTGTGTGTGTGTGTGTGTGTGTGTGTGTGTGTGTGTGTGTGTGTGTGTGTGTGTGAATGAGTGTTTGCCAGTACTGGGTTGCGGCTGGAAGGGCATCTGCTGTGTAAAACATATGCTGGAATAATTGGCAGTTCATTCCGCTGCAGCAGCCCCTGATGAATAAGGGACTAAGCTGAAAAAAATGAATGAAGGAAGAAATAAATGCAAAAATAAACAAAAAGCGTTATTTTATAAATAAATGCATAAATAATAAAAGCATTAATGTATAAATAAATGCATACATTAATTCATAAATAAATAATAAACATTAATGCATAAATAAAAGCATTAATGATTAATTTAAAAGCGAAAATGCATAAAAAATGCATGAATAAATAAAAACAATTAAAAGCGTAAATGTATAAATAAATAAATAAATGCATAAATAAATAAATGTATAAATAAATAAATAAATAAATGTATAAATAAATAAATGTATAAATAAATAAATAAATAAATGTATAAATAAATAAATGTATAAATAAATAAATAAATGCATAAATAAATAAATGTATAAATAAATAAATAAATAAATGTATAAATAAGTAAATGTATAAATAAATAAATAAATAAATAAATAAATGTATAAACAAATAAATAAATAAATGTATAAATAAATAATAAATAAATAAATAAATAAATAAATAAATAAATAAATGTATAAATAAATAAATAAATAAATGTATAAATAAATAAATAAATAAATAAATGTATAAATAAATAAATAAATGTATAAATAAATAAATAAATGTATAAATAAATAAATAAATGTATAAATAAATAAATAAATAAATGTATAAATAAATAAATGTATAAATAAATAAATGTATAAATAAATAAATGTATAAATAAATAAATAAATGTATAAATAAATAAATAAATAAATGTATAAATAAATAAATAAATAAATAAATAATGTATAAATAAATAAATGTATAAATAAATAAATAAATAAATAAATGTATAAATAAATAAATAAATGTATAAATAAATAAATAAATAAATAAATAAATGTATAAATAAATAAATAAATAAATAAATAAATAAATAAATGTATAAATAAATAAATAAATAAATAAATGTATAAATGTATAAATAAATAAATAAATAAATAAATAAATAAATAAATAAATGTATAAATAAATAAATAAATGTATAAATAAATAAATAAATAAATAAATAAATAAATTTATAATAAATAAATAAATGTATAAATAAATAAATAAATAAATGTATAAATAAATAAATAAATAAATAAATAAATGTATAAATAAATAAATGTATAAATAAATAAATAAATAAATAAATGTATAAATAAATAAATAAATAAATGTATAAATAAATAAATAAATAAATAAATAAATAAATAAATGTATAAATAAATAAATAAATAAATAAATAAATAAATGTATAAATAAATAAATAAATAAATAAATGTATAAATAAATAAATAAATAAATAAATGTATAAATGTATAAATAAATAAATAAATAAATAAATAAATAAATAAATAAATGTATAAATAAATAAATAAATAAATAAATAAATAAATAAATAAATAAACAAATAAATTTTAAAAAGCATTAATAAATTAATAGTTTTCTTCTGTTGAACACTGACAGCTGGTAACCCGTGTGACTTCCATATTTGTTTTTTTACTATAGAAGTCAATGGTCACATGTTTTTAGCTTTCGTCAACGCGTCATCTTTTGTGTTCAGCAGAAAAAAGAAACTCATAATGATTTTAACCACTTGAGGGAGAGTAAATAATGAGTAAAATGTCATTTTTGAGTGTACTGTCCCTTTAAACTTCGCCTGGGAGAGAGTTTGTAAATTCCTCTGTCTTCACAGTATCAGTTTTCACATTATATACAGATTCAACCTCCATAAATCAGGGCTCAAATATGAACTGACAGCGCTCTGATTCTTCTTGTGTATGTACTTTTCTTGGCCTTCCATCCGTAAGGGAATGTAATTCGTTTCAATACGAGCCTTTTTTTGTCTCCTCAGCCAAATCCAAAGTTTTTCTTTTTCTCCCATAAGAGCAGAGAGGCTAAAATTACATCTCTCTCTCTCTCTCTCTCTCTCTTTAGGCTTTATAATGGTATTACGGCTTGACTCTGAAAGATCTCTGTTGCTCATCTCTGTTTTCTGCTGTAAAGCTTCAGTCTGAGAGTAGATGAAAGAGCTCGCTGAAGAAAGAGTCACACAATCTCTGCTTTATAGAAGGCATCTTCTTGTTTTAACAGTGTCTTTAACACCTTTGGGTATTTTTGCATGGAGAATATTAGCTATATTTTTATCAGCAGTGACTGTTTTCTGCATTGAAGCCCTAGCTGCATGACAATTAATCATAATCATCCTCCAGTCCCTTACAAAAGGCAATCTCTTTAATTTATTTATTAATAAATTAATTTATTAATTTATTATTTCGTCTTACCATGCATGTGCAAACAAATGCATAAATGATTTGTTCGTCTGTCTATCCATTTATTTATTATTATTATTATTTTTATATTTATTAATTTATTTATTCATTCGTCTGTCCATGCATGAGTATATAAATGCATAAATAAATGCCTGTCCAGCCATTTATTTATTTATTTATTTATTTATTTATGCATTTATTTATACAGTTATCCATTTATGTTTTTTTATTTATTAATCTTTTATATTATTAATATAATGTCTGTCCGTTCGGAATAAATAAATGCATATATAAATTTCAGTTCATTTATTTATTTATTTATTTAATGTATTTATCCATTTATGTTTTTATTTTATTTATTTTTTATTCATTTATTTATTCGCTCGTCTGTCTGTTCAGGAATAAATTAATGCAGAAATAAATGTCTGTCTGTCCATTTATTTATTTATTTATTTATTTATTTATTTGTCAATACATTTATATTTTTTTATTAATTTATTTATCAGTTCGTCTATCTGTGCATAAATAAATAAATGCATGAATTTCTGTCCATTCCTTTATTTATTTATGCTTTTTGTATTTATTTATGTATTTATTTATTTATGCTTTTATGTATGCATTTATTCATTCATGTTTATTTATTTATTTATTTATTTATTTATTTTTGTGTTCATCATGAATAAATAAATGCAGAAATAAATGTCTGACTGTCCATTTATTTATTTATTTTTGCATTTATTTAAGCATTTATGCTTTTATTAATGAATTTATGCGTTTATTTTTGCATTTAAGCATTTATGTTTTGTTTTCATGCATTTATTTAATGAAGTTAATGTAATTTTATTTTACATGTAGTTTTTAACAATTTAGATTTTTAAAAATGTTATAAATAAGTAAATAAAGCAAAATCTAATTCTAATGACTCACTTATTCTGACATTATTTCTGAAAACAAGACAATGATGTAACCATTTTTAGACATTTAGACTAGAAACAAGACAAAATCTAAATAAGAAAAGCTTGTTTTGAAGTGCAGTAAAATCATATAAACTGCTAACACAAACACACTTCAGCCCGCATTAGCATCTGACACTGGGCTGTGCTTTCTCTAATACTCTGCATTGTTTCTCTATCATTCCCCGTAATTCTTTCATCCCTCCGTCTGTCCTCCTTCACCTCTGATCTGTGTCTGGTTTTTCCATCAATCCTTCACTCCCACTGTTTATTCCCAGTCGCTCAAAACCCAAACGCCTCTTTGCACATCTGATGCACTTCTCAACCCGAACGTCGTGTGCTTAATTGAGTTTAGCCTCTTGTTTATGAATTGCTCTGGAGGAACGAAAATAATGAGATGTTTGAGAGGGGAAGTTTACAATCATTTGGTTTATGTTAATTCTTGAGAACGGCCTACGTTCAGCTGAAGTCACAGTTATTAGCCCTCTGTTTCTTTTTGAAATATTTCCCAAATGATGTTGAACAGATCCAGGAATTTTTCACAGTATTTCCTAAAATATTTTTTCTTCTGGGGAAAGTCTTATTTGTTTTATTTTGGCTAGAAGAAATGCAGTTTTTAATTTTTTAAAACCAATTTAAGGTCAATATTATTAGCCCCCTTCAGCAATTGTCTCCAGAACAAACCACTGTTATACAATGACTTATTATTAGACATATTTGAACATTTAGCAGGAGAGCGAATAATATTGATGTCAATATATAATGGCTATGATGATTAGTGATAGTACCCAGATGAGCTTGTGTTATTAGTTTAACATACCTTCTGCATAAATACAGTAACACCTTCTAATATCGCGATTGGCCAATCAGAATCCAGTATTCCAGAGAGCCCTGTCGATATATTGACTATCGCGACGGGTTTGGTTGATACAAGCACTGTAAACGCAGTAACAATAAACAGCAGAATCGATAACGCAGGCTGGTGCCGCAGGATTGAATAATGCTGTGGAGCAGAGCACTGATCAATGGAGACAACCTTCAATACTCTGACATTTGGCACACAGTCTCTCTCTCTCTCTCTCTCTTTACAGCACATGCACTATTGCTGCTGCTGCTCATATCTGCAAAAAAACCCTCACAGACCTCAGTGAGTCTGAGTGAAACTGGGCTTGTCAAGCAGAGGTGTTATTTCTGCTTCGTCTGGTGTGTTTCCTGTTCATTAATAGACTGGTTTACGTGTTCATGTGTCATTCATTCATTTACTTCTCCATTCTTTCTTTTATTTACTGTTTGTATTCAATTACTCATTTATTTACAGCACATTGTTACTCTAGTGTTACATTTGCTTTTAGAACATGTTTTAAAGCTGTTTTATTTTTAGCACATTGCTAATATTGTAGAATACCATATTGTTAGCATGTTTTAGCACAGTGGTCTGTGTTTTACCACAGTTTAACAAATGTAAGCATGTTGTACTATATTTAGCACATTGCTAATATTGCTGATTTACCATGGTTTAACATTTTGATTAATTTTAGATTATTGACATGTTTTAATATGGTTTTCTACTGTTAGCATGTTTTAGAGTATTTTAGCACATTGCTAATGTTGCATAATTATCATATTGCTTGCATGTTTTAGAATATGTTAGCACATTGCCTAAATTGCTGATTTACCATGGTTTAACTTTTCGATTAGCTTTTAATTTAGATTATTGACGTTTTAATATGGTTTACCACTGTTAGCATGTTTTAGAATATTTTTGCACATTAAAAACAGTGCTGAATTACCATATTGTTAGCATGCTTTAGCATCATTGTTGCACATTTGGGTCAATTTGTCTTAAGCACATTAATCTGATTTAACACAGTTTAACAGATGTAAGCATGTTTTAGAATACTTAGCACATTGCTAGAATTGCTGATTTATCATGTTAGCATTGTTTAACATTTTAACTACATATTAATCTAGATTATTGGGATGTTTTAATATGGTTTACCACTGTTAGCATGATTTAGTATCATTTAGCACATTGCTAATATTGTAGAATACCATATTGTTAGCATGTTTTAGCACAGTGGTCTGTGTTTTACCACAGTTTAACAAATGTAAGCATGTTGTACTATATTTAGCACATTGCTAGTATTGCTGATTTACCATGGTTTAACATTTTGATTAGATTTTAATTTAGATTATTGACGTGTTTTAATATGGTTTTCCACTGTTAGCATGTTTTAGAGTATTTTAGCACATTGCTAATGTTGCATAATTATCATATTGTTAGCATGTTTTAGAATATTTGAGCACATTTAGCTAAATTTGTCTTTAGCACATTGGTCTGTTTTAACAGCGTAACAAATGCAAACATGTTTTACAATGTTTAGCATGTTGTTAGAATTTCTGGTTTATCATGTTAGCATGGTGTAACATTTTAATTACATTTTAAATTAGAGTATTGACATGTTTTAATATGGTTTACCACTGTAGACATGTTTTAGAATGTTTTAGCACATTGCTAAAATGGCAGAATGACCATATTGTTAACATGGTTTAGAATATTTTACCACATTGCTAATATGTCAGAATTACCATTTGTTAGCATGTTTTAGCACATTTTAGCACATTGCTTATATTGCTGAATTACCATATTGTTAGCATGTTTTAGCACATTTTGTAAATTTGTCTTTAGCACATTGGTCTTTGTTTTACACGGTTTAAAAACTGTAAGCATGTTTTAGAATATTTTAGCACATTGCTAATATTGCAGAATTGCCACATTGTTAGCACATTTTTGTAAATTTGTCTTTAGCACATTGGTCTGTTTTAACATGGCTTAACAGATGTTAGCATTTAGAATATTTAGCACATTGCTAGAACTGCTGGTTTAGCATGTTAGCATAGTTTAACATTTTGATTAGATTTTAATTTAGATTATTGACGTTTTAATATGGTTTACCACTGTTAGCATGTTTTAGAATATTTTAGCACATTGAAGACAGTACTGAATTACCATATTGTTAGCATGTGTTAGCATCATTGTTGCACATTTGGGTCAATTTGTCTTAAGCACATTAATCTGATTTGACACAGTTTAACAGATGTAAGCATGTTTTAGAATACTTAGCACATTGTTAGAATTGCTGATTTATCATGTTAGCATGGTTTAACATTTTAACTACATATTAATCTAGATTATTGGGATCTTTTAATATGGTTTACCACTGTTAGCATGATTTAGTATCATTTAGCACATTGCTAATATTGTAGAATACCATATTGTTAGCATGTTTTAGCACAGTGGTCTGTGTTTTACCACAGTTTAACAAATGTAAGCATGTTGTACTATATTTAGCACATTGCTAGTATTGCTGATTTACCATGGTTTAACATTTTGATTAGATTTTAATTTAGATTATTGACGTGTTTTAATATGGTTTTCCACTGTTAGCATGTTTTAGAGTATTTTAGCACATTGCTAATGTTGCATAATTATCATATTGTTAGCATGTTTTAGAATATTTGAGCACATTGCGAATATTGCAGAATTACCATATTGTTAGCATGTTTTAGCACATTGTAGCACATTTAGCTAAATTTGTCTTTAGCACATTGGTCTGTTTTAACAGTGCAACAAATGCAAGCATGTTTTACAATGTTTAGCATGTTGTTAGAATTTCTGGTTTATCATGTTAGCATGGTGTAACATTTTAATTACATTTTAAATTAGAGTATTGACATGTTTTAATATGGTTTACCACTGTAGACATGTTTTAGAATGTTTTAGCACATTGCTAAAATGGCAGAATGACCATATTGTTAACATGTTTTAGAATATTTTACCACATTGCTAATATGTCAGAATTACCACTTTCTTAGCATGTTTTAGAATATTTTAGCAAATTGCTAATATTGCAGAATTGCCACATTGTTAGCACATTGTAGCACATTTTTGTAAATTTGTCTTTAGCACATTGCTCTGTTTTAACTTGGTTTAACAGATGTTAGCATGTTTTAGAATAGTTAGCATGTTGCTAGAATTGTTGATTTGCCATATTGTTAGCTTAGTTTAACATTTTGATTACATTTTAATTTAGATCATTGGCATGTTTTAATATGGTTTACCATTGTAGGCATGTTTTAGAATGTTTTAGCACATTGGTTATATTGCTGAATTACCAAATAGTTAGCATGTTTTAGAACATTGTAGCACATTTTTTTATAAATTTGTCTTTAGCACATTGGTCTGTTTTAACATGGCTTAACAGATGTTAGCATGTTTTAGAATATTTAGCACATTGCTAAAATTTCTGGTTTACCATGTTAGCATAGTTTAACATTTTGATTAGATTTTAATTTAGATTATTGACGTTTTAATATGGTTTACCACTGTTAGCATGTTTTAGAATATTTTAGCACATTGAAGACAGTGCTGAATTACCATATTGTTAGCATGTTTTAGCACATTGGTCTGTGTTTTAACATAGTTCAACAGATGTTAGCATGTTTTATAATAGTTAGCACATTGCTAGAATTGCTCATTTACCATGTTAGCATGGTTTAACATTTTGATTACATTTTAATTTAGATCATTGGCATGTTTTAATATGGTTTACCATTGTAGGCATGTTTTAGAATGTTTTAGCACATTGCTAATATGACAGAATTACCATATTGTTAGCATGTTTTAGCACATTTTAGCACATTTTTATAAATTTGTCTTTAGCACATTGGTCTGTTTTAACATGGTTTAACAGATGTTAGCATGTTTTAGAATAGTTAGTATGTTGCTAGAATTACCATATTGTTAGCATAGTTTAACATTTTGATTACAATTTAACTTAGATCATTGGCATGTTTTAATATGGTTACCCATTGTAGGCATGTTTTAGAATGTTTTAGCACATTGCTTATATTGTTGAATTACCATATAGTTAGCATGTTTTAGAACATTGTAGCACATTTTTGTAAATTTGTCTTTAGCACATTGGTCTGTTTTAACATGGCTTAACAGATGTTAGCATGTTTTAGAATATTTAGCACATTGCTAGAATTTCTGGTTTACCATGTTAGCATAGTTTAACATTTTGATTAGATTTTAATTTAGATTATTGACTTTTTAATATGGTTTACCACTGTTAGCATGTTTTAGAATATTTTAGCACATTGAAGACAGTGCTGAATTACCATATTGTTAGCATGTGTTAGCATCATTGTTGCACATTTGGGTCAATTTGTCTTAAGCACATTAATCTGATTTAACAGTTAAACAGATGTAAGCATGTTTTAGAATACTTAGCACATTGCTAGAATTGCTGATTTATGTTTACATGGTTTAACATTTTGACTACATATTAATCTAGATTATTGGGATGTTTTAATATGGTTTACCACTGTTACCATGATTTAGTATCATTTAGCACATTGCTAATATTGCAGAATTACTGTTTGCATATTTTATAATATTTAGCACATTGCTAGTATTGCTGTTTACCATGTTAGCATGGTTTAACACTTTAATTTAGATTATTGACGTTTTAATATGGTTTTTTGGGCATGATTTAGAATATTTTAGCACATTGCTAATGTTGCTGAATGACCATATTGTTAGCATGTTTTAGCACATTTTGGCACATTTGTCTTTAGCACATTGGTCTGTGTTTTAACAGTTTAACAGATGTAAGCATGTTTTAGAATATTTAGCACATTGCTAGAATTGCTGATGGTTTATTCAATTCAATTCACCTTTATTTGTATAGCGCTTATACAATGTAGATTGTGTCAAAGCAGCTTCACATAAAAGGTCACAGTAAATAGGAACAGTGTAGTTCAGTTTGTAGTGTTTAAGTTCAGTTCAGTTTAGCTCAGTTCAGTGTGGTTTAATAATCACTACTGAGAGTCCAAACACTGAAGAGCAAATCCAACGATGCGCAGCTCTACAGATCCTGAACCATGCAAGCCAGTGGCGACAGCGTAGAGGGAAAAAAAAAAAACTTCACCAAAGGCGGAAGTGAAGAAAAAAAACCTTGAGAGAAACCAGGCTCAGTTGGGCACGACCATTTTAATTTCTCCGCTGGCCAAACGTTTGTGCAGAGCTGTAGTCTCAGTGGCGGAGGCTGGAAGCTGGCCTCAGCGAAGACTCGTCTGTCTCTGGAGCGTCACAGGAATCAGTCTCATGTTCTCCACTCCTCCATGACCATCACAGTAGCTGCTCAGGATGGCCAGGTCCAGGATATAAAAAACCTTGGGATCATCTCATCGTTGGTCTTGGATCGAGTCAGTGACTCTGCATAGTCTGAGGGCCTCGGGAAGAGTATCCCCAGGTGGAAATGGAGAATAAAGAAAATAATTAGCGTAGCTGATGTTCACAGTGTATATCAGCAAGATGCAGAACCTGTGTGGAAGCCCCCAAGTGGTGCACTAAGTGTATGCTTTACTGAACAGATAGGTCTTTAATCTAGTTTTGAATTGGGAGAGTGTGTCTGAGCCTCGGACGTTATCAGGAAGGCTATTCCAGAGTTTAGGAGCTATAAATGAGAAGGCTCGACCTCCTTTACTCGACTTTGCTATACTAGGTACTACCAGAAGCCCTGAGTTTTGAGACCTTAAAGAGCGAGTTGGATTGTAGCGAGACAGAAGATCGGTTAGATAAACAGGAGCTAGATTATTTAAAGCTTTATATGTAAGAAGCAATATTTAAATTCAATACGAAACTTAACAGGCAGCCAGTGTAAGGAGGATAAAATTGGGGTGATGTGATCAAATTTTCTAGACCTGGTAAGAACTCTGGCAGCTGCATTTTGTACTAGCTGAAGTTTGTTAATAGAGGATGCTGGACAGCCAGCAAACAGTGCATTACAGTAATCCAGCCTAGAAGTCATAAAAGCATAGACTAGCTTTTCTGCATCTGAGATGGATAGCATACTTCGTAACTTAGCGATATTTCTCAGATGAAAGAAAGCAGTTTTTGTGACATGGGATATATGATTTTTAAAAGTTAAATTACTGTCTAATATGACACCCAGATCTTTTATAGTAGAGCTAACGCTAACTTTGTATCCCTCTAATTGTAGGTCGAGTTGTGAGATCTGCTGTGTACAGGATTTAGGCCCAATAAGTAATAATTCTGTTTTGTCTGAGTTTAAGAGAAGATAATTGTTGGTCATCCAGTCTTTAACATCTTTAATACACTCAGTTAGCTTGGACAGATTAGACGTCTCGTCAGGTTTAGTTGAAATATATAATTGAGTATCATCTGCATAGCAGTGAAAGCTGATCCCATGTCTTCTAATAATGTCTCCCAGGGGTAGCATGTATATTGTAAACAGTAAAGGGCCTAAAACTGATCCTTGAGGCACCCCGTATTTTACTGGGCTGATTTGTGAAGGCTGTCCATTAATATTCACAAACTGGTAACGGTCAGATAAGTATGACTTAAACCATTGTAGGGCATGTCCCTGGACACCTGTAGACTTTAAGCGATTAATAAGGATACCATGTCAAATGCCGCACTAAGATCGAGTAGAACTAATAGCGAGATGCACCCTTGGTCAGCAGCTAAGAGTAAATCGTTGGTTATTTTCACTAATGCAGTTTCTGTACTGTGATGAGCTCTGAAACCTGACTGAAACACTTCAAAAACATTGTTGGTCTGCAGAAAGGAGCATAATTGAGCAGAAACAACTTTTTCTAGTATTTTAGATATAAATGGAAGGTTTGAAATAGGCCTATAATTAGCTAAGTTGCTGGGTTCCAGTTGTGGTTTCTTAATAATAGGTTTAATAACAGCTAACTTGTAAGGATTTGGAACATGGCCTAAAGATAAAGAAGAGTTGATAATGTTAAGAAGAGGTTCTCCTATAACAGGTAGCAATTCTTTCAGTAACTTTGTTGGAATTGGGTCCAATATACACGTAGCTGATTTAGAGCTATTTATAATTTTGTCTAGCTCTTCCTGTTCTATGATTTTAAAGCACTGTAGGTTATTTAGATTCAGAGACGTGTTTACTGGATCTGAAGTATAAGGCGGTGCAGAAAGTTTAATATCTCCTATTTTCTGTCTAAAGCCTTCTATTTTATCACTGAAAAAATTCATGAAGTCATCACTACTAATTTGCGGTGGAACGTTTTGTTCCAAAGATGACCGATTATTTGTTAATTTAGCGATGGTGTTAAATAAGAATCTAGGATTGTTTTGATTATTTTCTATCAGTTTGCGGAGGTGCTCAGCCCTGGCAGATTTTAAAGCCCTCCTATAGCTGGACATACTGTCTTTGTATGCAATTCTAAAGACTTCTAAATTAGTTTTTTTCCATTTACGTTCCAGGGCACGGGCTGCTGTTTTGAGAGCGCGGGTATGACTATTATACCACGGTGTAGATTTATTCTCTCTAGCCTTTTTTAGTTTGATGGGTGCCACAGTATTTAAAGTGCTAGTAAAGATGGCATCCATACTGCTGGTTACTACATCAAGGTCATTTGCGTTTGCGGGTGCATTTCGAAGTAGAGAAAGATCAGGTAAGTTATTTATAAATTCATCTTTAGTGGACGGAACAATAGTTCTACTAGGACGATATATCGGAGCGGATCTGCTAATTTCAGGTAAACACAGCTTATATAGTAAGAGGTAGTGGTCTGTAATATCATCACTTTGTGGTATAATGTCTACATCAATGACCTCAATTCCATAAGACAGAATTAGATCTAGTGTATGCTTTAGGCGATGGGTTGGACCAATAACATTTTGCTTTATTCCTAGTGAGACCAGCAAGTCCGTAAACGCGAGCCCTAATGTGTCGTTAGCGTCATCTATGTGGATGTTAAAGTCTCCTACAATTAGTATTTTATCAGTTTTAACTAGTAAGTCAGAGATAAAATCAGAAAACTCTTTTAGAAAATTGACATAGGGTCCTGGAGGTCTATATATGGTGATTAGAGCGAGAGATAACATAGGTTTTTGCATAGTGTTTGGAAGGACAACATTAAGCGCTAGTACTTCAAAGGAGCTAAATATAAGTCAGTTTCTCTGATTAACATTAAGAATATCACTAAAGATTGACGCGACTCCACCACCACGACCAGTTTGACGAGCCTCATGCTTATATAAGAATCCTGGAGGAGTTGCCTCATTTAAACTAATATAGTCATTTTGTTTCAGCCAGGTTTCAGTGAGACAGAGTGCATTAAGATTGTTATCTGTTATTATTTCATTTATGATAAGTGCTTTAGGTGCTAGTGACCTGATGTTTAGGAGACCAAGCTTCATGAAATTTGTATTTTCACTTTTTAGTGTTTTTTCTGGTTTAATTCTTAATAGATTATTTCTGGAGCACACAGTACGTTTGTTTCTTGATCTAATAATACGAGGAACAGACACAGTCTCTATGGGGTTAGCTAGGTATGCATTACTGATATTTATGTGGGACGAATAGGAGTCTGTGTGGCTAAATTGCGAATTTTGTGAATTTTTACTTACTAGTCAGATAGAGCGAAGTGTTCTGGAGATGTTGTCCGACAGGAGTTCAGCTCCAGCTCGACTGGGGTGCAGCCCGTCAGCGCGGAAAAGCCTAGGACGCTCCCAGAAAAGATTCCAGTTATTGGCAAAGAGCAATTTCTGTTCTTCACACCATGTTAATAGCCATTCATTCAGAGCAAAAAGTCTACTGAACCTTTCATTTCCTCGGCGGTAGGTAGGAAGCGGTCCAGAAACGATGATATGCGTGGCGGGCGAGGTGCGTCGAACCGTCTCGATCAGGCTCCTGAAGTCCTTCTTCAGGATCTCCGTCTGCCGGAGCCCGGTGTCGTTTGTCCCCACGTGGAGGACGACGGCACCGAGGCTCTCGGCAGCGCTCAGGATAGTAGGTATCTGTGCAGAAATATTCTTAACTCGGGCACCAGGGAAGCAGAAAGTGCGTACTTTGTTACCTTTGGAGGAAGTGGAGCGGACGTGGCGCACGATTGAGTCGCCAATGATGGCAACATCGCGACCCGTCTCGCGGAGAGGGGCGAAGCGGTTCTCCGTGGGGATCTCGAACACCGGAGGAGGAGACGTTCTGCCCCGGGACCGGGTAAGCACCTTACGCGGCTGCACCCAGGGGCCGTGGTAGCCGGGTGTCGGCGTGAACGACGCCTGGGCGAACCGCGTCCTCGGTGCGCTGGGCCTGGACAGAGAAGCACACGGGGTTGATGAAACTGGGAGATTGTCGTTGTATCGAACACTTACCTCAGACGAGCGAGTACGGGTTAAGAGCAGAGCCCTGATGCCCTCTCGCTTCGTCTCCAGCGAGCGAATCTGGGACTCCACCGCTTCCAGCTCCAGCTCCAGCGCCTCCATCGATGCCTCTCCTGCACTCAAGGACAGACACGCAAGCGACATTGTACAAGGTGAAGAGCAAAGCCAGGAAGTGAGAAAATAAGTGAGTCAAAGAGGTTGGTAGCTTTAGCTGACCAGCGGTGCTAGCAGGCTAAAGCTACAAACACCAAGCGGATGCTCGAGAGACAGAACGTTTAAAAGTAGATTTGTTTGTATGAGTGTGTTAGGGGATTGTTCACCCCAAGTAGGAGAGATAAATATTTAGCGAATGAGGAGGTATTTTATGATAAAAATGTAAATTGCGAATCTAAACTCCAAACAAACGCAGCGAACTCCAAACAAACGCAGCGAAGCTATCGTCCGGTGACAGTGACGTCACTCGAGCATGCGCAAGAGTAACAGGTCAACAGGAGCGAGTCTGACGATCGAGATGTTGAGTTTACCATGGTTTAACTCTTTGATTACCTTATAATTTTAATTATTGACATGTTTTAATATGGTTGACTACTGTTAGCATGATTTAGAATAGGCTAGCACATTGCTAATAATGCAGAATTACCATATTGACATTGGTAAGTGATATTGTTATATGGTTTAACATAGCTTGTTTTTACACATTGCTGATGTTTAAAACATGTTTAAACAGCAATGTGCAAAAACATGCTAAATACGTTAAATGTGCTAAAAGATAGCTAGCATGTTTTAGAGCATTGCTAACACATTTTGCTAGCATCTAATAATGCTAACAAGTAATACTAAGATTGTAGTATGCATAAAAAGTTGCTAACATGTTAAAACATCGTGAAACATGCTAGAAACATGTTT
Organism: Danio aesculapii; assembly: GCF_903798145.1. Lineage (NCBI taxonomy): Eukaryota > Metazoa > Chordata > Actinopteri > Cypriniformes > Danionidae > Danio > Danio aesculapii. The sequence continues at coordinate 49,105,154 of NC_079453.1, forward strand.
CTTCCAATAAAACATAGCTTTTTTTAAAGGGTTTTAAGGCATTTTTGCACTAATTTAAGCTGAAATCTGGCTTTTTTTAATGGAGTTAATTTGATTGGCCTGTTGTATATATGAACTTGACAATACAGAGTAAAAAAACATGATTTATGAACATGACTAAAATGCAGTTTTCTGTTTTTTGAAAGGAGCTCTTGATATATAAAACGTTTAACCACGTGTCAGTGTGCTCTGATCTGCACATGGTTCGTGACGCTGTACGTTTCTCTGGCCTGCTGAACTCCACACAGGCTGAAGTTTCCCACAATAGCGCTCGCTGCAGAGGATGAATGCAGTGTGACGTGGGTTTTGTCCCAGTGGAAGTGGCTCTTCATTTCTGATGTGCTATATTGAGGATACAGATGCTCAAAATACAGCACAGCAAATAAACCGCAGCAGCAGTGTGCTTTTAGACTCTTAATGCCTTCAAAATCTCTGTGCTATTTTCAGAATTTTAGAAAACAGTCATATAGCAATGCTTTTCTACTAATAAAAAAATCCTACATGTTTAGAACCACTTTAGTGCTTGTAAATGATGTGTAAATGTTCAGTTTTGGATGAACTGCCCCTTTAAATGCCAAAGTTTTGAATGTTTGGTAATAAAAAACCATATATATTTTAAAATAATAGATTCTATGAAACTGGAAATTACACAACCGATGAGAAATACTTATCTTGCTATCGAGTAAACAGGATTCATAATTATATTTAATTTTTTTTCACTCTTTTTTTAATTTCCTACTCATAATTACTTCATTAATTTATGAAACCTGCATATTTATAACTGAAATTTTACTGAAAATAAGGAGATTTTACTTGTACAAATGTTAATTTTTAACTAGTAAAGTGTTTCGGGGCTGCCATATATCGATGTGCATTCATTCAAGTTCATTACAGTTTTGTTTTGTTTTACAGCCGCTAGCACACATTTCCCAATACTTAGTTCACTTTTGCAAAACTCTTGACACAGTGAGCACAACAGAAGTCTATGTGGGCTAAACTGAGATCGATTCTCATCGTTTTGGCACAAAATGTATTCAATGACTACATCTCTCCAATTTCATCAACTCTTTTTCACTCAGACACAACAACTGCCAAATCTCTGTACGTACAGGACATTTAGCACGTGCTTACATACTGTTTTCAACACTGTTAAACTTCTGTTCAACACAATAACATCATGCAAAACTGAATAAGACAGCAAAAGTCAACAGCAATATTTTACTGAAACATATTTCACATCTACAAATGCAGTTTAAGCAGCCAGATTAGTATTACTATTGTATCAGTGGATGGTGTGTGTACAACTTCTTGTATTTTGGAATTACCCAGTGCAAAAAAATACAAATTAATAAAGGACATAAAATATTGAGGAGTTCTGCATCATGTCTGATTGATTCCAGTAACATTTATCACAGTTATCAACAGAGACGTGTCCTTGTTTTACACATGAAAACACTGTCTGATGCTACATGTTGTTAGTGTGTTTAGCTCATTGTTTTGTGGGTGACAGCGTGTTTGTCTGCTGTCAACCTTTGCTAGTGTTCTGGTAGAATTTTTGAGAGCTGAATAAAGTGTTATGGTAGCTGTAGTTTATTATGAAATGAACTGCTTTGCCAAGCTGAAAGTCCGTTAGGAGAATTGTCTGAAGAGTTTTGCAAAAGTGACCTAAGTATTGAGAAATTTGTCCTAGTGTCTGTAAAAAAAAAACGAATAGAATTCATGCATGAGATATAGCCAAAAATATTGATGAAAAATTAATTATATATAATAATAATAATATATATGAGCAATATCACACTCGTAGCTGTTTGTTTTATTAAAAACAAGCTTCGATATGTCCACCTGACGGGTTTTGGACATTATGGGCACAGCATGTGTGTTTGGATATAACTTCGTTGTTTTTGTTCATTTGTTCCTCTGGAAATTAGAACTGAATTTTGTAATAGTTTTGAAGCAAATCTTTGTGCTTAACAAATGAAATTAATTATTTAGGCTAATCAATGTCTGTGTGTACAACACGTTTCCTTATCCACGAAAGATAGAAAGTAAAGAGGCTGAATGGAGGAGGCTCATTCTTTATCCTCGCGCTGCAGATGCTCTGTTTAACTGTCTTCTCTCTAGTGAAGCGTTCAGTTTACACACAAAGTCTGTCATGTAAATAGCAAATGCACCATAGGGCGACACTACTGACTCTTAAAGGGAATGTGAGATGAGACTCTGATTGGTTTATTCTCAAAACACACCCAGAACTCATTAAGAGAATAAGCTCAACCCTGTTAGACCATGCGCCAGGGTGCAGTGCGTATTTCACAGTGCTTAAAATGGTAAGTGGATTCAGACACGGCCTTAATGCGTTTGCTCCCTGCGCTTCAGACTTTGTGCCTAGACCATTAAAATAGAGCCCATAATGTTATACAACAGTTCCTCTATAGTGCATGTGTTTGGACTGTGAGAGAAACCAGAGCACCCAGAGGAAACCCAGGCCAACACGGAGAGAACATGCTTGCTGTGAGGCAACAGCGCTAACCACTGAACCACCAAAACATGCTTCAAAAACATGATATGAGATCATCATTAGGCCAATCGATGAGCCAAAGATCAGTATCGGCCGATAATCACATTTCATGACTCCATCGGTACTCTCTGATCTGGCCAATATCATCAATCGATCTCATGAGCCAATCACAAGTGTTTGTTTACCCATGTTATAAATCCACAACATGTGAGTAATGTTTCCCAAATGCATTGTCAGACATTTTTCTTACCGTTTTCTGTCTGTGTTTTATCTAATGTTTTTGTAAAGCTGCTTCACATGCATGCAGCATCCTTAATTTAATCTCTTCAGTAAGGTGATAGAGGGGAAATGTGCTTATGCAATGGCAAAATTATATAAAGCTTGAAGCATCAAAATCGGTACTCACAAAGACATGGAATCAGTACAAAAATCCTGATCGGAGCATCCCTATTCATCATCATCATCATCATCGTCATCATCATCATCGTCATTGACTTGTGTATTTCTTTATTTTTCCTGACAGAAACTGAAACAGAAGAACCAGCAGCTGAAGATGATCATGGACCAGCTCAGGAACCTCATCTGGGAGATCA
>NC_079453.1:49113300-49170005 GCF_903798145.1 Danio aesculapii
TTTTAAAATCAACTAATCGTTGAATCGCTTTTAAAGTCAACCAATCGTTGAATCGCTTTTAAAGTCAACCAATCGTTGAATCGCTTTTAAAGTCAACCCATCGTTGAATCGCTTTTAAAGTCAACCAATCGTTGAATCGCTTTTAAAGTCAACCCATCGTTGAATCGCTTTTAAAGTCAACCCATCGTTGAATCGCTTTTAAAGTCAAACAATCGTTGAATCGCTTTTAAAATCAACTAATCGTTGAATCGCTTTTAAAGTCAACTAATCGTTGAATCGCTTTTAAAGTCAACCAATCGTTGAATCGCTTTTAAAGTCAACCCATCGTTGAATCGCTTTTAAAGTCAACCAATCGTTGAATCGCTTTTAAAGTCAACCCATCGTTGAATCGCTTTTAAAGTCAACCCATCGTTGAATCGCTTTTAAAGTCAAACAATCGTTGAATCGCTTTTAAAATCAACTAATCGTTGAATCGCTTTTAAAGTCAACCAATCGTTGAATCGCTTTTAAAGTCAACCAATCGTTGAATCATTTTAAAACTCAACTAATCGCTTTGCTTTTATTAACAGGTTTGCTCAATTTTGTTAACAACTAATCACTTTAAAAGCAATGGGTTTACTCACTTTTTAAAGTCAACTAATCGCTTTAAAAGTTGACTTACTTTACTTTAAGTTAAGCAATTAGTTGACTTTACCATTTGAATAAACCCGATGCTTTAAAAGTGATTAGTTGACTTAACAAAACTGAGTAAACCTGTTAGTTTACTCAATCTTATGCAATTAGTAGACTTTAAAAACAAAGTGAGTAAACCCATTGCCTTAGAACTACTATAGTAAATTAACTATGTGCATAATTATAAAAAATAAGTTGAGTTTAAGTAACAGATTTACTCACTTCTTTTTAAGGCAAGTAACTAATCGCTTTTTACACTGTGGCTCATTTTACAAGCCAATCAGATGCTTTATTCTTATACTCCAGCTGCATGAACAAGGGTAGCGTACAGTGATATGTGGCCGGCGCAAAATTGCATGTCAATTCTGTGATATGACAATCAAACGCTGGATATAAATAGCTAAATGAAATGATTTGCTGAACTGAACCAGATGTGGGCCATGTGTGCTAAAACTAAACATAGAAAGAAACAAAAAATAGACATTTTCTTAATTACAGCTGACGCTTTCAGGGCCTTAAAATTAACTCATGCACTCGTATAGCGAGACTCGAGCCCCTAAACGTAATGTCAACACTTAAGAAATTGAATTCAGGCCATAATTATGATTTGTAATGTTAGTTCAATCACACAAGCTTCAATAAAGACTGCTTGTGTTTTTAAAATCATGAATAACTTATTAAAATACAACATTCAGTGTCAGATATGTGGTGGAATTTCAGCATGTAGAAGTAAACTAAACATGTAGTGTACGATATGTCAGGACTGGCTGAATGGTGAAAAATAAAAAGGCTTTGGCTCACAGCTGGCACTTTTTAAAGGAACACCACTTTTTTGGGGGGGAAATAGGCTCATTTTATGGCTCTCAAAGAGTTAAACAGTTTAGTATTTTTGTATCCATTCTGGGTCTGGTGAGAGCACTTTTAGCTTAGCTTAGCATAAATCATTGAATCAGATTAGACCATTAGCATTTAAAAAAAAAAAAGTTTCTATATTTTCCCATTGAAGCAGCACAATGTTAGGCAGTGCTGTTACCTAGCTGGGGACTATTGTCAGGTGCTATGTGACATAATAACATGGTACGACAGCAAATTTAATGGATTATTATGCCATTTCCAGCCATATCGGCATATAAACTAGCAACTTTTAATTTCTGTCACTCTTAGTACACGATGCATCTAAAGAAGAGTCAAGCTTTAAATAAGAAAATAAAATCGTCGCAACTTTCTTGAGGTTTTTTTTTTTTTGAGTGAGATGCTAATGGTCTAATCCGATTCAATGATCTATGCTAAGCTAAGCTAAAAGTGCTCCTGCTAAACCTAGATATTGTTAGAATGGATTACTAAAATAGTAAAACTCAACACTTTAACTGTAGCGGAGCTGCAAAATCAGCTTATTTTAAAAAAGTGGAGTGTTTCTTTAAGTCCAGTCACCTTCACTAAAGGCCACTAAACACAGCTCTCCTTCAAGTCTTCAGATATTCAAGTACCAGCGAGCGGAGGCTGAAAACACCCAGAAAGTTCACCTCCAGAGCAAATCATACACATGTTGATCAGAGCAAACAAACACTAGTGGGTTTGTAGAGGACGTGAATCAGCCAGCTGTGTGTTCATTGGAGGAGGAACAATGAAGAGGCTGAACTTTGACAGACAGCTCATTTTTCAGGAGGACGATGAAGTACATTTCAGTTTTCTCACTGTTTCTGCACTGTGAGCCTTTGTTTTCATGCTAATGCTTTCATTAACACTATTTTTTCCAGAGGATTTAGGGAATTGTAATTATTTCTTTTTCTTTTAATGCATTTTTAAGGTGGATTTGCATGAATTAATTGGATAGGGCGGTGTGACAAGCCACTTAAGGCAACTCATTAGTCTTGGCACTGTTTTTCAAAAAAATAGTATATATATATATATATATATATATATATATATATATATATATATATATATATATATATATATATATATGAGAAATAAAATACTGCAGGGTGTTAAAATGGTGGCTACAGCACTAATAAGAGAGTTATTTCCAATGATGCCGTTTTTGTTTACTAATCAACTTTGATCATTAAGACGCATTGGAAAAGACTCTTTATAAAGCCTTGGAAATGAACACAAAAAACAAACATCTCAAAATGTAAAGATGGATTAGTGGTTAAAAAAGTGCCGACTGCAATAATTCAGCATTGAAATTTTTCTTAAAGGGACAGTACAGCCAAAACTAAACATTCTGTCATTATTTACTCAAAAACTCTCATAGTTCACTAATTATTTCAGTTCTTTCTTCTTCTGTTGCACACAAAAGATGATGTTTTGAAAAATGCTGATAGCCATTGACTTCCTTAGTGATTTTATTCCTACTATTAAAAACAATGGATGCCAGCAACCAGCATTCTTCAAAATATCTTCTTTCGTGTTCAACAGAAGGAAGAACCTCAAATGTTAAAAACCACATGGGGGAAAATTTGGCAGTAAAATTTGGGAGAAATATCCATTTACATGATACTGATTGGCTATTAGGATCACATACTTAACAGATATGACTGTGATTGGCTCTAATAATCATTTCTCGTCGTGTACACAGATATTAGAGAAATTAGAGTCACATCTATTAGAGGATCTGTCTATATATGAGTGGACCGCTGATGGATAAACATGACTTTCACAGAGGTCATATAACATACGATGATGATCAGTGGAGGCAATCACAGTCATTTCTGAAGAAAATTTGAAGATATTTTGAAGAATGTTGAAAACCTGTAAACATTGACTTCTTTAGTATTTGTTTTTCCTACTTTAATTGGAAGTCAATGGTTTTCAGCTTTCAACAGAATAATGAAACTCAAAGGTCTGGAATCATTTGAGGGCTAATAAACAGTGACCAAATTATCATTTTTGGCTGAACTGTCTCTTTAAGAGTTTTGTTTACAACTATACTCTTCATATAACTTTAAAATCTCTGTATTATTTCAACATCACAGTGGGCATGTTTGATAACACTAGTATGAAAGGATCTGGATGAAGAAGAAAAAAAGATGATATTTTGAAGAATGTTGGAAACATGTAACCATTGACTTCTACAGTATTTGTTTTTCCTGCTATGGAAATCAGTGTTTTTTAGCTTTCAACAGAATAATGAAACTCTTAAAGGTCTGTAACCATTTGAGGGAGAATAAACACTGACTAAATGATCATTTTTGGGTGAACTGTCCCTTTAAGAGTTTTGTTTGCACCTCAATTCTTCATATATAACTTTAGAAATCTCTGTATACTTTTAATACCACTAGTATGAATGGATCTGGATGATAAAGAAAAATAAGATATTTTGAAGAATGTTAGAAACCTATAACCATTGACTTTCATGGTATTTTGTTATTCCTACTTTGAAAGTCAATGGGTTTCAGCTTTCAACAAAATAAAGAAACTCAAAGGTCTGGAATCAATTGAGGGAGAATAAACACTGACTAAATGATACTTGTTTAGGGCAACCGTTTCTTTAAGAGTTTTGTTTGCATCTGAACTCTTCATATAACTTTAGAATCTTGGTATCATTTTAGCATTACAGTGGTGAACTATTGATAGGACTAGTATGAATAAATCTGGATGAAGAAGAAAAAAAGATACTTTGAAGAATGTTGAAAGCCTGTAACCATTCACCTCCATTGTAGGAAAAACAAATACTATGGAAGTCAATGGTTTTCAGCTTTCAACAGACTAAAGAAACTGATAAAGGTCTGGAATCATTTGAGGGAGAATAGACTGTGACTAAATGATCATTTCTGGGTGAATTGTCCCTTTAAGAGTTGTTTGGATCACAGTGGGCACTTTTAATAACACTAGTATGAATGGATCTGGATGAAGAAGAAAAAAAGAAAATATTTTGAAGAATGTTGAAAACCTGTAACCATTGACTTCCATAGTAGGAAAAACAAACACTTTGGAAGTCAATGGTTTGGAACTATTTGATGGATAATAAACTGTGCCTAAATGATCATTTCTGGGTGAACGGTCCCTTTAAGAGTTTTGTTTGGATCACAGTGGGCACTTTTAATAACACTAGTATGAATGGAGGTGGATGGAGATGAAGTGCTAAACACAATGATGCATCCCTCCTGTCGCTCGTGTGCTGGGAAAGATCATCTGTGGCGTCCCCAAAACCAAATCTTCCCTCCAGAGGTGTCCGTCAGATGTGTGTGTGTTTTGCGTGTGTGCTGAAGAGAAGCTCTCTCTTTTCAGAGTCTCTTACGGCCCCCTGTTGAACGTCCAGCAGGGGGCGCCAGTCTGGTCAGAGCCGCTCGATCTCCCTGTATTTCTTGCGCAGGATGGAGACCTGGTCCTTGAACAGCACGGGGTCCAGTCTCATTTGGGAGTGCACCAGGGGCATGCCGCCAAACCAGCTGGCGAACTTGTTCATGCAGGTCTGCCGCTGGGCGAAGTGGTCCGGATCGGCCCAGCGCGAGGCTCGAGACGACTAACAGAAACACAAACACAAGATTAGAGTCCAGTTTATCTGGGGCTTCTTCAAATTTAAGACTTTTTAAAAGAGACCCCTATTTACAAGACGTAAATTAAGTCTCTGATGACCCTAGTCCACAGGTGTCAAACTCAGTTCCTGGAGGGCCGCAGCTCTGCACAGCTTAGTTTCAACCCTAATTAAACACACCTGCTCAAACTAATTGAGGAACCTAAATTGAAACCTACAGGTAAGTGTGTTGAAGCAGGGTTGGAACTAAACTGTGCAGAGCTGCAGCCCTCCAGGAACTGGCTTTGACACCTGTGCCCTAGAGTGTGTAGTGAAGCTCAAAATACCACACAAATAATGCTTTATAACTCTTTGACACTGACCCTTTTATAAGCTTTGATCCTAACTGTGGTGTTTTGGTGACTGTCACTTTAAATTCAAATGAGATTGCGCTCTATTCAAAAGAGGGCGGAGCTATAAACACCCATGTGTCAGCATATCGGCAGATTCAAAACTCATAGCGGATGGCTGCTTCTCACTCAGAGCTGTTATTATGCTAATGAGGGAGAGATGGTCACTTGTGGGCGGGGCTTTCCCCATTTGATGACACGTATGAAGGGAGAATGTCAATCAAAGTGTTTCTGCAGACTGTCATCATCAAGTCTGATTAGAACAAGTAGAATTACTTAATGTTTACCATTAGAGGCTGGATGAAGGCCCAATCCCAATTCTATTTTTGTACCCCAACCCCTTTAAAATGTGCCCTGTTTACACTAATACGTTTTACTTTTAAAATGCATAAGTTTTGCTACGGTTACGCCATCCGTCCACACTTTCGAGCACCGAAAACAGAGCGTTTTGAAAACACTGGAGAGGCTGTTGTCATTCTGAAATGCTGCTGCTCTGTCTCAGTGTGGATGAGGGAGAACGGAGACATCTGAAAACGGGGCTGATTGGGGCTTTTTCCTCAATATTAAGTATCCTACACACAGATCATTCCTGCATCCTCTCCTTGTAAGTTCAGACTTCGCAAGTTTGATATGGAAAACAAACTCCACGTCTGATAAATCTTCAAAGGAAGCAGTGTACTTTATAACCTCATTCACATCACTCTGACCACGCTGATTCACCATCTCAACAATAAAATGAACACATGATATAAGGAACTGCCTATTTTCATTTTGATATTAACAACTTAACATACAGCAAAAATGTTGAGGCGTCATGTAGCTGCATATTTACATGAGCGTCATCTTCACTATGCATATTTATAACAAAATGGAGCCTATAACATAACTGCCTCCTTTCATTTTCATTGAAAATAGGAAACGGACCCTCTCTTTTGCTGAATATCAGTTTTAATAATCACTAATGGCCATTATAAAAGTATAACATACAATAAGTTTATAGATTATAAGAAATAAAGGCAAGCAATCAGTTAAATATGCAGAATCAGTGTATGTGCTTACATTAACTATTAACATATCTTTGACACGTAACCTGAGAACAAGTAATAGATTCAAAAGACTAAAGTCAGGGATGATGTTGTAAAATAGAGACAACAAGATGAAATAAATATCATGTTTAACAAATATAGTGAGATTATTTCCAGCGGTAGATCTTTGATGAACACTCTGACGAACACAGCTCTCGTCTGGGTAGATGTGCTGCAGCGCATGCCAGAGTGTGTGTGTGTGTGTGTGTGTGTGTGTGTGGTCACAGTGTTTTCAGTGGTGTGGTGTAAATGGAGAGTTGTTCAGAAACGCTGGGTGAAACGCTAGTGCGGACATGAATCGTTTCCATTCTTAAACCTTTTAAAAACTAAAGCGTACTAGTGTAAACGGGGCCTAGGAAATGGGACAGCACATGTCATCGCAATCTCTTCATATGAGATCAGATGATCACGACTGCTGTTGTGTTATTTTTTGGTGTTTATCTTCAGGAAATGACTGAAGGCATATATCATGTTATCATGACAATATAATCTAAGATCATAACTGTTCTGTGCATTTAACACAGTGGCCATACTAATCAATGTAAACACAGCAAAAACAGCATTAACATTATAGCAGACACTGTAAAAAGCTCATTCTCAGACACTAGACTATACTATTCCAGTGTCATCGAGTGTCAGAATGTTGTGGGACTGCTATACAGGAGTTATTAATAGGGATTATAGATTGTAAAACACGAACGCGGTTATGAATATATTAAAACATGTGCTTGTTTGCTGTAAAAATTCCTAATAATGACAAAAATACTAATATGTGGATCTTCAGACTTCCCTGTGCAGCTATCCTGCCGTTGTGGCTGGTGTATTCAGGGAAATTTTCTTACTCCTTGCTTTTGAGTGTGATCCTGAAAAATCTCAATTCGAAGGGGTATCTAAGCCCTTCCCCTTAGCCCTACACCTTCAAGCTAAAGACAATTGGGTCACCCCAAAACGAGGGGAAGGGGAAGGGCTAAGGGGTAGAATTGGGATTGGGCCATACTCACACGCTGCTAGCACACAATGGGCTAAATGCACACATACTTTTAATTTCAGTCAGCCCGCCACAGGACTTCCTGTGAATTGTCATCCCATACAAAATCGCTGCATTTAAGATCTGATTTCGTTAAAATCAGCGATCTTCACAGCCTGGATGAGATATGATATGAAGTGGGTATCAGACCAAACAAGAAGCACTGCATTCAATGATATTTTTCCACACTATGCCTTTAAAATATGAGCATTTATTTTATCACGGTATTTTCAGTGGAACTTCTGCGCTGGCCTGCGACTAATGATGGCACCTGTGTTTAAACAGTCTTTCGTCTCTTTTTACGATTTAACAATTAAATAGATGCTTAATGCAGAGTTCAGACTGCATGATTTTAGCCCTGATTTTGATTCGCTGACAGGTTTTGAGAAATCGCAGACATCACAGGCAAATCGGTGCTCGTGCATGCTAGTAACAATCACACAGTGTGAACTATCAAAGAGGCAATCTGAGAGATTCGCCGATGAGCTGTGAGATATTTGGCGTGCTATATATCTGGAGCTGTCGAAATGAGCTTTGACTGTAAAAACATCAGTGATCGCCTACAGCCAATGAGAGAGCAGCATTCACTAGTGTGGGTATCTGCAGGCCAGTGGGAGGTTGGTCAGAGAAGTTAAAAGCGCTCATTATCAGTTTATTTAGACCCAAGAAATGAAGGAAAAACTAGTGTATATTTGGCAGGAGCACCTGTGTCTGTTTGACGTGTGATGTGAGCAATATCACAACGGCTCAAATAAGAAAGCTGAGGAGAAATTGCTAATTCCTTCAAACACAAATATGTATAGCAAATAGGTGAGCAAATATGTACCTTTTCTACCCCATTAAAGGCTTCTTTCTCATTATGTAGTTAATAACAAAAGATATTCTACGTGTTTTTGGTTGTGAGATGCAGTTTGGACGAAGTTGTCAGCGATTCTTCCTATTGTAAAGCCCCTGTCACTGATCCATCTTGGAGTGTAAACAAAGCAGCGACAAAACGCCAGCCCAGATAATCATGCAGTGTGAAAACATCTGTGACACGACTACTTTGAAAATCCTGCAGTCTGAACTCGGCATAAGTTGTGATGCTTAAATATCTTGTGGTGCGATTTGTAGTAAATCTCCTCTTGAAAGCCAGAGGGCGCTCTTGCGGAAAATAATGTACTTGTTTATAAACACACGAAGAAAACCTGGAGAAAATAGCGTTTGCTGAACTGTTTACATTGTTTCATCATGGATAATAAATGCACGACTATAGAAGAGTCTCACTGGAGGACTTATTTCAGACACTCGACTGTAGTAATGAGGTGAGTTTGGAGTAAAAACATGTTATTATACGTTGTATTTTTCACGTGCAGCTTTTATTACAGATGTAGTTCATTGATACACAGCTGCAGGCAAACTCCAATTTAAATGTTTATTTGTGTACACTAACAAGTCTTGTGGCCTATCCAAGTTTTAGGATCAACAAATAATAAGTTGACTTCTAGTTGATGATTAGGTATCAGAAGTGTCTTATATGAAAGGTAAAGGCCTCTAGATGACGCTTATTTGCGCACAATAAAATCTGATCATGTCTTGATGTTGAATGATTTCATTAGGACAGTAAGGTCTGAATCTGCTTAGACTAAAGTCTGCTCACTGAACCTTCAATAATGTCCAGTATAGAATATGTGCTCATGCTGTAGTGGAAACAGAATGAATATTGTGTCTGACTCCATCATGAGCTTGGAGGACTGCATCCATACATCTCTGCAATGACTCAAATCACTGATTAATAAAGTCATCTGGAATGGTGAAGAAAGCCTTCTTGCAGGACTTCCAGAGTTCATCAAGAGTCTTTGTGTTCATCTTCAACGCCTCCTCCATCATCTTACCCCAGACATGCTCAATAACGTTCATGTCTGGTGACTGGGCTGGCCAATCCTGGAGCACCTTGACCTTCAGGAGCTTTGATGTGGAGGCTGAAGTATGAGGAGCGCTATCCTGCTGGAGAATTTGCCCTCTCCTGTGGTTTGTAATGTAATGGGCAGCACAAATGTCTTGATACCTCAGGCTGTTGATGTTGATCATCCACTCTGCAGATCTCTCGCACACCCCCATACTGAATAGAACCCCAAACCATGATTTCTTCTTCACCAAACTTGACTGATTTCTATGAGAATCTTGGCTCTAGTTCCAGTATCTTGTGCAGTATTTGTATTCATCAGAGAAATCCACCTTCTGACACTTTTCCAAATGATCAACTAGAAGTCAAGTTATTATGGGTTGCCCTTACAAATGGAATAATGACAAGACTTGTGTCAGGTAGTGGAGCTTATCAGTGAACTACAAGTCTGTGTAGTAAATCTGCTCCATGATTAAAGGAAAGCTCTTGATTACATCCCCCAGCCCTAACCATTATGAATGAAGTGTCAGACAAATACATAAAAACAAGCATGGATGTACGGTCTCTCTCTTTCTCTCTCTCTCTCACCTGACCCATCATGGTCTCCTTGTACTGCTTCTTCTGCGTGACTTTGACCGGTGGGAGTTTAGTGACTGCAGACACCAGGAAGTTCATCAGGATATCCTCACAGTTGGCCAGCTGGTCCACCATACTCTTCAGGCTGCTCGGCAGGAAGTGGGTGTACAGGAAGTGGTAATATCTGCAGGACAGGGACATCTTCAAGGACTGGCCAATGCGAAACTCAAAAACTCAATAGGACAATGAAGACAATTTGCTGGAATGGATTAAAGATATAGATTTTTCAGCAATATCAGTCTTTTAATCAATACTGGTTCTCAGAACAATTATAATTAATGGCCGCCGTTCTACAAATGTGTCCTTGCAACATGTTATCTCATTACTTTATTTATTTAACTAGTTCATTTCTAAACCACCAAATACACCATAATATTCAGGGAATTCTCTATTCATTGAGCCCATGAACTTATTCAATAATTTATTATTAAATATAAAATGTAGAAATTTCTATTATCGCATAATAATTATTAATATGGTGTTTACATGGCTATAAATCCACATGAATTTATAATTTTATAAATGGTTTATAACAAACACACACACATACATACATACATACATATACATACATATATATATATATATATATATATATATATATTTATTTATGAGCTGAAATGTATAAACATGAGCAATTCCATGCAAATGTCAACCTTGCCATGAAAAAAATTTCGTTTTCGTTTTCATTTTTGTGTAGGCTGGTATATTTACTTTAGAAATACTCAAATGTCTACAATTTACTTTGATTTACCAAAGTCAAACAAGTGGCAATTTCACATCCGTCACATCCATAATGAAGCTTTTTCCTCATAAATGCAAAAATGTCCAATCAAATAAAAGCAGTCATGTTTGTTCTATAAATAGCCGACTCTTATCTTCTTGATTAGCATCGTTTCTTTTGGGTTGTACAGTTTAATTCACAGAATTTCTACAAAGTATGTTGTCTACTGTAAACTTGCAGACTTTGTCTCATCCATAACACATGTTGTTTTCTTATTTAAAATATAAAAAATGTTTACAGGTTGATATTTTTCTGCTTCCACAACTCTGTAAAATATCATTTATTACAGTCATTAAACCTGTATTTTTTCAGCATCATTACTCCAGTGTCACATGAAAAACGCTGATGTGCTTCTCAGGTTATATTTCTCATTATTTATACATAAATAAATCAAATAAATAAATAATAACCAAATAAAATAATCAAAGATCAAATTTAAGCCTTTTCATGGATTGCTTGTGGTTGGATTTAACTATGACAGGAAAATTAAGTAAAATAATTTAGATATTTAGTAATATATAATAATAAATAACATATTTCAGTAAATGTAAGAGCTTAATGCATGAAATTGTTTTAGAAATTGGAGACATTTTAAAACTTTAAGACCCAGCAGACACCCTGCTTTGATAAAGTTCAAAAGAAGGATATAATGATGTTCTCCTGCATCTGTGTGTGTGTGTGTGTGTGTGTGTGTGTGTGTGTGTAGCGCTGGCCTCATTTGAGTACCTGTGGTAAATGGCAGCTCCGGTGAGAACCATTGAATAGTCGTTGGTCCATTTGGAAGTGTAACCCCAGCGCTCCTTATTATTGTCCCAGAAATGACTGCGGGCAGGATATCCCACAATCCTCTCCGGAAAACTCTGCCACACTGTGAAGGCAAAGTCCACCTGCAGCACAACATCAGCGGTTAGAGGAGAATGATGAAGGACTTGATCATTTATCACGTGTACACACACACGCATAGAAGCACACACACCCACACATACAACCACTTACACAAACATACAGACACACAAACAATCACACAAACATACAACCACATACACAAACATACAAGCGTGACACACATGCAAACAAGCACGCACGCACGTACGCACGCACACTCACACACAAACAAACAAACAACCGCGCACACAACCATGTATGCACACACACACACACGCACACACGCACGCACGCACGCACGCACGCACGCACGCACGCACGCACGCACGCACGCACGCACGCACGCACGCACGCACGCACGCACGCACGCACGCACGCACGCACGCACGCACGCACGCACGCACACACACACACACACACACACACACACACACACACACACACACACACACACACACACATTTTCAAAGACTCTGGCAGTGGAGATGGCCTCCTTCCTCAAAGATCAAAGCTTTTAAACAAATAATTACTGAAACACATCAAAAGTGTCGCAGCGGAGCTCAAGTCAGTGAAACCTCCACATAAACCCTGCAGCACTACTGAACACACACACACACACACACGCACACACGCACACACACACAGCCATCTTCATGAGGACTCTCCAGAGCTGTAATGACTGTACACTCTATCAAACGTTTGGCTAACTGTTGGTATTATTCCCATAATGGATTCACAATCTGTAAAATAGACAAGTTTGAGTCTTAAAGCATTTGCAAACTTTTAAACCCAACTAAAAACCTTAAAAAAGAAATATCTGATTAAAATAAATTGGCTAAAATAGACAACATTTACATTAATCAGGTTTCTGCAGATATCATATTGTCAAATTTAAGACCTTTTTAAGACCATTAAGTATTAAATTTAAGACCTATATCACAATATCTAAAGCACTAGTAGTGTTGCCTCTGATCCTAAAGCGACAGAGTGATCGCTTGCTGAGTTGCAGAGCTGCAGTGTGGGCCTTGCCTAGGCAGGGAGGAACTAGCAGATGATTGGCAAAACTGGCTGATGTCTGTCGTTTGCTGGACACCCTTCATGGCAGTTAGATGTTTCTCACTTTTTGCATGAGACTCCAGCTAACCTACACCTAACGTTCCAGTTTAAATCGCTTAATTGCATAATAAGAAGTAGACTTCAAATATGTTGTTAGCAACTGGCCCTAGCCAAGCCCTATAGCCAAGTATTGCTAAACTTGCACTTCACCATAGCTAAAAAGTTAAATTAATTTTACGTCTGTGAGACAATCCCAGAGAGACTCGCGCCAATAACAGAAAGCTGATTGGCTGTTGCATGTTGGTCTCAGTTGTAATACCACAGATAACATTAGGACTAGTGAAATAAGGAACTACAACGGCACGAAAACAACGCCGCATCAACAAAAAAGAATTTAAATGAGCATTAGAGATAGTGTTACATCAGGGGTGTCCAAACTTGGTCCTGGAGGGCCGGTGTCCAACCTCAATTAAACACACCTGAACCAGCTAATCAAGCTCGATCTAGGTATACTAGAAACTTCCAGGCAGGTGTGTTGAAAGAAGTAGGAGCTAAAGTGTGCAGGACACCGGCCCACCAGGACTGAGTTTGAACCAGGGGCGTCGCTTGACCCCATTTACTGGGGCACGTGGCTCAGTAAAAATCCCCAGTGCCCCAGTAAATACATTAAGATATGATTTACTTTATATGCAAGTGTATTTATTTAGAGTGGTTATCCCAGAATAAAGACGTTATTCTCTATGTGCAACGGAACCAAGGCTGATGAAAGCAATGCAGTTTAATCAAAAAGCGAACTGAGCATGTGTGAAGAAGGAGGAAAAAAACATCCCCGCATGCCTCACACACTCATCCTGCTTGATGCTGATGCGCTGCTCTGTTGCTGGTGTAAGTCCCTGTAGTGAACAGTCTTTTATACAGAGCTGTCGTAAGTTTTACAAGTCGACAAAACAAAGTTTAAATAATATGATGGTGATCTTATTCAGACTCCTGATAGATTTTTTTGTATGAAGCAAAAAGGATGGATAATGAGTCAGGGAGGTAACACTTAATAAACCTAATTCTCGGCCATGAATTTCATTGTAATAATTGTAATATTCGTCCAAAAGATTTCTTAAATGATCTTAGCATCACTCCTGTTGTGTCTCTAGATTGTTTCCCAATTACATTTAGGATTAATTTCTGTTGTTTATTTATTTAGAATAATAATTGTATAATATCAATAATACTGTTATTTATTTATATATATATATTTTTTTTTTGGGGGGGTGGGGGGGGGGGGGGGGGTGGGGGGAGAGAGAGCTGTGCTCTAGTAGAGCTTTATGTCTAGCAACGCTGCTGGTTTGGACAACCCTGCGTTAAATGATCATCAGAAAAATAAGACCTAAGAATTGTGAAAAAATGTTAAAAAAAAAATAGATAAGATATTAGATATAGAAATACCCCTCGACCCAATTATGTGCTTACTCGGAGCGCTGTCCAAAGAAATGTTTAATGAAGACACAAGATTTATCCTGAGGATATTATTACTGGTTGCAGGACAAATGATAAATGATAAAGGATAACAGGACACTGGATGGAAGAAAGTTCTCCAAAGGTGGCTCAGTGGATTCAGAGACTTAAACGGGTCTATATAATGGACAAAAATGACTGCATGCCTACAAATGAAGACTGATCGTTTTCTGAAGAGGTGGAAATGCATTACCACATATTTAGAGGTTGCTTAACCAATCATCACTGTAATTTGATGTAACTACAATGCAACACAATGTAACTTGGTGTACTTTACCCTGTAAAGTAATATATATAACGAGGGGGTGTGTGCCCCAGTAGAGCTTTATGTCTAGCACTGCCTCTGTCCCCTTCCCCAACAATTTAACCCCTTACACATGAGGTGATACATAAAAAATATATTTTATATATATATATATATATATATATATATATATATATATATATATATATATATATATATATATATATATATATATATATATATATATATATATATATATATATTTTTTTTTTTTTATATAAATATTTGTTATTAATAAAAGTATTCTTATTATTATAATCTTAAATGTAACTGGAAAACAATGTTAAGACATAACTGGAGTGATAAGATAAGATCATTTAAGAAATCTTTTGCACGAATATTAATTTCATTTGAATTAAATTCTATAGACAGTTCAATAAAATACAAAAAAAGATGTTTTATAGAATTATCAGTTGTCTTAGACTTGACACATGGCAGAGAATTAACGTTTGGTTTATTAAGTTTTACCTCCCCTGATTCCTCATCCCTCCTTTTCAGGAGGCATGCTTGGTAAGATCACCACCATATTGTTCAAACTTTAGTTTTGTCGACTTGCAAAACAAAAAAGGCTGTTATGCCAGTTTTACAACGCATGAGCGGCGCGTGACAAGCAAGTAGCCTGCTTTTTTGGCGGGCATGTTAACTACCAGAACTCACACCGGCAGAAGAGCAGCACGTGCGAGAGGCGCGCGGGTTCTCTGTGCACATACGAAGATGTATCAATTTGCTTACATTGCTTTCACCAGCGTTAGTTCGGTTGCACATACAGAATAACGTCTTTATTTCAGAATTACCACTCTTAATAAATACACTTGCATATGAAGTAAATCATATCTCAGTGCATTTACTGGGGCACTGGAGATTTTTACTGGGGCACGTGCCCCAGTAAATTGGGTCTAGCGACACCCCTGGAAGGGCACGTTCTGTAAAAAACATATTGAAAAATCTTAAATAAATTAAAAGTAAGACCTGTGCAAAAATATTTAAGACCTAGAGCATCGAATTAAAAACTTAAGGCCTAAAATTTCACTTTTAAATTGACTTTAAGACCCCGCGGAAACCCTGATTAATATTTTTCATCTAAAATCATTTCTGTATGTGACCAGCAAAATAATCTAAAGGTGTCAAAAATGATGCTAACTAACTATGTTTTACGATTACTGAAATATCACTTGAAAATGATTGTTTAACATGTATTAATTATAATAATCATAATAATAACAACAACAACAATAATAATAATAATAATCATAATTTAAGAATTAAAGCATTTGTAACTAATAAATCTCTGAAAGTAACGCACTTAAAATGACTACGGCAAAAATAGACAACCTTCACACACACCAATAATGGCAGAAACAGCTCAGGAGAGACGACTGTCACGTGTGTGTGTGTGTGTGTCAGAGAGAGAAATGCAGTTCATACCTCAGTGGTGGACAACACAGTGTCTTCATCCAGACTCAACACCGCATCACTGATGAGGCTTTCATACGGCTGAAAACGGCTGCTCATCACCTGCACACACACACACAAACGCATCAACATCAGAGCACTTAACACAGCAGAGGAAAATCAATCCACACACACACACACACACACAACACATACACAATCACATCTGCAGACAGACGAGGAAAAGAATGACACACACACACCTGCAGACTTCAGAAAGCATGCTCTGTTTACGTTAAAGTAAATATTTGGTTATTGTGTGTGTGTGTGTGTGTGTGTGTGTGTGTGTGCGTGTGCGTGTGTGTTTGCTCACTAATAACTTATGGAAAATTGCATAATGAGATGCAGAATAACCACAACACAAACATTAAAGCCCTGACAGACTCATACAACAACAACATTTAATATCTAATCAAATATTATTTACTGTCATCATGTCAAAGAGAAAATAAATCAGTTTTAATAACTCATTTCTAATATTTATTATGTTCAGAAATGTGTTGAATAAAATCTTCTCTCCTAATAATTCTGACTACATGGGCTACCAAATGAAAGGTCACAGACTGGCAGTGTGTGAATCTGTCACAGATCTATACAGAAGTTACAGAAGCCTGTATCAGACAGTTCAGGATAAGCGAGTGTTTCTGGGAGTCGACAGCTCCGTCTCTCCTGTAGTTTACTCTTGTAGATTCACAAACCGCCGGATGAAAAGGTAAACGCAGCAGAAGAATCACCAATTGTCAAAGGTTATTCCTCAGAGGCTTTAATGAAAGCCAGAGGAGCTCAGCTGTAGTGCAGGAGTGTGTGTGTGTTTGTGTGTGTGTTCACTGCAGGACTGAGGAGTTAATGAGGAAAAAGCCCAGAGCAACACTTGACTGTGGAGGAAGAGCAGCTGTCAATCACTGACTACAGGAGATGTGGACACACTACAGGGAGTGAGGGAGAAACACACACACGCACAAAAGTATACACACACGAACACATGTATACACACACATAAACATGCACATAAACACACACACGTACACATGCAAACACAAACACACACTGATGTATATGTACCCAAACACATGTATATGTACATGCTCACATATGCATAAACGCACATACATAAACACGTATACACACGCACGCACACACACACACACTCGCACATAGACACATTAACACACAGGCATGCACACACATTTACAGTACAAGTACACACAGAAACATACATATAACCTACATGCATACACACAAACAAATACATGTACATACACACACACAAACACATGTACATACACACACGTAATCATACACATATACTACTGTTCTTAATAGAAATATTTTTTATAATATGGAACTTTTCCTATAAGTTTGAGCAGAATTTTCAGCCCTTCAAAACGTGATCCTCCAGAAATCAGTATGAGATGAGTTGATGATCAAGAAACATTTAGGATTATTGTTTCTATGATTGTTTAATGAATAGAAACGAGATATACAGTACCCCGACATAAACATCATCACTGACGCTTTTGTTAAACTTAATTCATCTTTTCTAAACAAAAATATATATAAAAAAAGCATTCCCAGTTTCATGCATTTCTCATCTTATATATATATACACACACAAAATGGATTAAAAATGGATTTCTGTGTGGAGTTTGCATGTTCTCCCTGCGTTCGTGTGGGTTTCCTCCGGGTGCTCCGGTTTTCCCCACAGTCCAAAGACAAGTGGTACAGGTGAATTGGGTAGGCTAAATTGTCCGTAGTGTATGAGTGTGAGTGAGTGTGTATGGATGTTTCCCAGAAATGGGTTGCAGCTATATATATATTTTAATAAAAATAAATATTTTCAATAGCAAGAAAATGTTCTTTTTTCAGCTTGAACATGCCAGGGCAGTGTAAATAAGCGGATGTGTGCAGCGTTGGATGGAGAACTCAGTCAGATGGAGTGCTTTCAGACACACACTCACCTTGTTTTCTCCTTCAATCACTATAATGGGCACCGCAGTGGCCGGCCAGCGCTGTTTGGCAGGTAAAGGCTTGTCACAGTTCCACAACACAATAATCTGAAGACACACACACACAAAAAACAAGAGCAATCAGACATTTACAAAACAATTCAAGCGCATCTATTATGCAAAAATCACTTTTATAAGGGGTTTAAACACAGTTGTGTTTCAGCAGTGTGTGAATAAAACCAGCATTCAATGGAAAAATGTATTCATTTTATATTGTTTATTATCAGACTTGATAAGAACAGTCTGCAGAAACACTTTGATTGACATTCTCCCTATGTACGCGTCATCAGAGGGGGAAAGCCCCGCCCACTAGTGACCATCTCTCCCTCATTAGCATACGATGTTAGTCTAGTTTTTGAATCTGCCACCATGCTGACAGGCAGGCATTTGTAGCTCCGCCCTCTTTTGAAAAAAGCACAATCTCATTTGAATTTAAAGCGACAGTCACTAAAATGCCACAATTAGGATAAAAGCATAAAGGGTCAGTTTCAGAGAGTTAGACAACATTATTTCATATACACACACTCTAGCTACATCACAGACGCATTTTACATCTTGTAAAAATCTTTAACACATTTCTGTTACTGAGGTCTCAAAGGTGGAAACTCCAAACACAAACAAAATTCTTGATCAAATATAGAACGAGTGATGTTTCTTATTATTTATTTATTTTACTTACTAGCACTCTATACTCTTTAGTCTATACTAAAATACTAACAAATCAGTTAAATAATCATTGTTTATTGGAACGATTTTTTTTCAACATTTAAACGTGCTAGTTTTAATGACTAAATTGTTTTGAAATCTACTGTTTAACTTAAGAGTTAACAAATACATACCCTGCATTAAATAAAAAAGCATGTTATTCTGAACAATTTTAATTTTGAAATAAATAAATATATTTTTAGAGTGTAATAAATTTAATGTATTTCAATCAATCATTCATTTTCCTTCGGCTTAGTCCCTTTATTCATCAGGGGTAACCACAGTGGAATGAACCGCCAACTTTTCCAGCATATGTTTTACACAGCAGATGCCCTTCTAGCTGCAACCCCGCACTGGGAAACAGCCATACACACTCATTCAGACACACACACTCATACACTACAGCCAAGTTCATCAATTCCCCTATAGCCCATGTGTTTGGACTGTGGGGGAAACCGGAGCACCTAGAGGAAACCAACACGGGGAGAACTCTGTGCAAACTCCACACAGAAACACCAACTGGTCCAGCCGAGGCTCAAACCAGCAACCCTCTTGCTGTAAGGCCACAGTGCTAACCACTGAGCCACCGTGCCGCTAATATAAATTTAAAATAAGTAAACAAATAAAATCATAATTTATTCTGACCCTTCTCTCTCTGTTAAATAAAACAAAATAAACATTTTTATTAAAAACAATTAAATAAATAAAAACAAATAAGATGTATTTGAAACTTGGAAGACCTTCATAGAATTAAATAATAATAATTTACTCAATCCCATACCTAATAAATCCATTTATTTTTAGAAAACGAGAATATTTAAGCATTTTCTGAATTTTTCCCATCACTACTTTAGTGAAGATGCACAGTTTGCCCTTAAGAAAACTAGCAAGAAGCAGCAATAATAATAATAATAATAATAATAATAATAATAATAATAATAATAATAATAATAATAATAATAATAATAATAATAATAACAACAACAACAACAACAACAACAACAACAACAACATAAACAACAATACTTCTACTACTACTATTACTACTAACAACAACAACAATTATAACAACAACAACAATAATAATAATAATAACAATAATATTGATGAACATTGTGCAATATACTGATACAATATGAAAAGGCCTAAAAAAATAAATTAAATCAAAATATCTTTATGTAAACATGTTGAGCTCAAAGTCAGCTAAGTTTTACCAGGCTTCCAGTATTATTTAGCAAACGTGTCACGCGCTGCATCATTCACACCACCAAGTTTCCACTGACTATTTATTATACTATTATTACTAATTAGAGTAATAATAAGTCCAGAGTAAGTCCAAAGACATGTGGTACAGGTGAATTGGGTAGGCTAAATTGTCCATAATGTATGTGTGTGAATGAGTGTGTGGGTGTTTCCCAGTGATGGGTTGCAGCTGGAAAGGTCTCCGCTGCGTAAAACATGTGCTGGATAAGTTGGCGGTTCATTCCGCTGTGGCGACCCCTGATTAATAAAGAGACTGAGTCGAAAGGAAAATGAATGAATGAATAATAATATAGTAATATTATTATTAATTATTACTAATAATTAATAATAACAATAAACAAAAATAAGAATAATTAATAATAACAACAAAAATATGAAAAAGGCCTGAAAAAAAAAGTCTTAAAATTAAATCCAAATATCTTTACCTAAATATTTCACCTGTGAGCTTTGAGCTCTATCTTCAAAGTCAGTTAAGTTATACCAGGCTTCAGTATTATTTAGCAAACGTGTCACGCTGCATCATTCACACCACCAAGATTGCACTGACTATTTAAGACTCTGAATGTACTGTAATTCCCCTCATGAATACTGCCATTTGGAGTGCATCATCTGCTCTTGCCTGCTACATAAACTGATACGGCGGGTCTTATTCTGCACATGCCTAATTTTCCCAGGTATTTTTAAGCATCATTATCTGTGATGCAGAACGCAGATGAGATCTGGATCTTTAGCCTCTCATTCATTTATTCAGCAGCCCGCCAGAACCTGCCCCAAAGACGCCGCCATTTGCTGTGTTTATTTATATCCTCCTTTCCTCCATTTATTCTATAAAAAATGAGAATATTTGAGCATTTCCTGAATTTCTCTCATCACCACATTAGCTAAGATACACTGCTTGTCCTTAGGAAAGTGCAATAACAGCTTCATTTCCCACAATTTGTTGAGTAAAGCTGCTGTTATGTGGTCCCTGCTGTAATGAAGAGTGACTTCAGAACACACTGAAGCATTAAAGCTGTAATAAAACACACTGAGCCAGTCCATCCGCTATACACAGATTAAACAATACAGACTTCCTCCATATCATCATTAAAGGCACAGTAATAACGGGAGATCTCTGGGGTTTCTCCTCTCTTTGTCGAGTTCACACACATTCCTCTGCTTTCAGTTGGAGTGTGTAATGTCCTGAATCTGACAGCGATACAGAAATACTGCGTCGCTTTCAATTTACAGCTCGTCTCCGCCGCCGGCTTCACACACTCATTCTGTTTTGTCACTTTCAAGTGTCTTTGAGTGATTTACACCTGCAGCTCTGCTTTTACACACGCACAAGCACACGCATGCGCACACACACACACACAAAAAACACTTTTCTGGATAAATCCAGAGAAACGAAGACATTTACAGGGGTCTCATAATATTCCCCACAGCTTTATCTATTCAGTTTAGTGCATTTAATTGGTGGCATTATTCGTTTAATCTGCATTTGTGCAAGTATGGAGGACAAAACCTGCAAAAATAATAAATAAATATGCAAATATATCAATAAAATGTATATAAAAATCCACAAATTCCTGCATAAATAAATCTATAAATAACTGATAGTGCGGGTAGGTAAATAATTGAATAAATTACACAAATATTGGGGCAAATAAAAAATGCTAGTTGTTGCGTAGTTTCATATTTACTTTTCCTCAGGTCAATGTGCTAATGAAAGGGTGAAGGAAGGGGGGGTTGGGATAAACTTTTAGTTTAGCATTTTCTTTTTGCCCCAACATTCATATACTTTAATTATTTACCTGCCCGCACTATTTACTATTTATATATTTATTTATGCATGAATTTATTTACTCATTTATTTATTTGTTTGTATATTTATTATTTTATTTATGCAAGAATTTATGAAATTATTTAATCAATTATTTATTTGCATATTTATTTATTTTTTTTATTTATGCAAGAATTTATAGATTTATTTACTCAATTATTTATTTGCTTATTTATTATTTCATGCAGGAATTTATGGATATATTTACCTATTTGGTTGCATATTTATTTATTTATTATTTTATTTATGCAGAAATTTATGGATTTATTTACTCATTTATTTACCAATTTAATTGCAAATTTATTTATTTATTATTTTATTTATTTATGAATTTATGGATTTATTTATTTGCATATTTATTTATTTTTTATTTATGCAAGAATTTATGGATTTATTCATTTGCGTATTTATTTATTTATTATTTTATGCAAGAATTTATGGATTTATTTTCCTATTTAGATGTATATTCATTTATTTATTATTTTATTCATGCAGAAATTAATGGATTTATTTAGTCATTTATTTATTTATTTGCACATTTATTTATTTATGTATGCAAAAATTTATGGATTTATTTACTCTATATATTTGCATATTTATTTATTATTTTATGCACAAATTTAGGGATTTATTTATTAATTTATTAGCATATTTATGTATTATTTTTTATGCAAGAATTTGTGGATTTATTTACTCATTTATTTATTTGCATGTTTATTTATTATTTTATTTATGCAGGAACTTATGGATTTATTTAGTGGTTTATTCATTTATTTGCATATTTCTTTGTTTATTGTATTTGTCCTTCATATGCAGGCTGAACTGCAGCTGCATTCGCATCATATTTACTCACACTGAAAAAGTACTTTATTAACGCACTTGCTATAAAATAGCGCTGCCGCTATAAACAATTTTTGAGCCTTTTACTTAAGCGCATCTTTCATTTCATTAACTCCCAATGGCAGAGTCACGGAGCTCTCAAAAAAAGAGAAGCAGACAGCAGAAGAGAATAAATGAAAGCTGCTCCGTCTAATGATATTACATGCAGGAGGATCAGCAGGCCTCTTCAAACTCACACTATCCCATAATC
Source organism: Danio aesculapii (assembly GCF_903798145.1). Classification (NCBI taxonomy): domain Eukaryota; kingdom Metazoa; phylum Chordata; class Actinopteri; order Cypriniformes; family Danionidae; genus Danio; species Danio aesculapii. The sequence goes on from NC_079453.1 coordinate 49,136,354, forward strand.
TATAATAAGATCAGAGACATAATTAAACTACTTCAACTCTTAGAAACAAAACAAAGCCTGAAGGTGGATTTTTCTGATATTGCAGACTGTGTTCATGGAAGAGTGAGACAAAGATGCTAAAGCATGTTGACAGACTCGCTACTAGTGTGAAGAGGGTAAAGCACGGTCAACTAAGTGTGCCACATTTATTATGGGAGTGATGGAGATAATTTAGTCATTTAGATGGAAATCATTTTGTTTTTTTGAATAAAAAATAACTACAACAATAATAATAATAATAATAATAATAAACAATTACATTATAATAATAACAATATTAACAATAATAATAAAATATTAGTAGTATTATTAGTATTCATTATTAGTATTAAAAATAGCAATAACAATAATAATTATATTATTATTAATAATAGCAATAACAACAACAACAGCAATATGATCAATAATAATAATAATAATAATAATAATAATAATAATAATAATAAGTGTGATTAATGTGATTAATGATTAATGTTCTATTATTATTAATGATAACAATGATCATAAATATAAAATAACAACAATAAATTAACAATATAATAATAATAATAATAATGAAAACAACAACAATAATAAACAATAACATTCTAATAATAACAATATTAACAATAACAATAAAATATTAGTTGTATTAGTAATAATAATAATAATAATAATATTAATAATAAAAATAAGCAATAATAATAATACTAAGTATTAATAATAATAATAATAATAATAATAATAATAATAATAATAATAATAATAAAAATAAGCAATAATAATAATAAGTATTAATAATAATAATAATAATAATAATATTAATAATAATTAGCAATAATAATAACAACAAACAACAACAACAACATTATCAATAATATTAATAATATTCATTATAAGTTTGAGTATTATTATTATTCATTATTATTATTATTAATAATAACAACAATGATCATAAAAAGAAAATAACCACAATCAAATAACAACATAACAATATAATAATATTAATAATAATAATAAAATAATAATAATCAATAACATTCTAATAATAACAATATTAACAGTAATAATAAAATATTATCAGTATTATTAGTATTAAACAGTAAAATACCAAATAATAAATAATAATAATAATAATAACAATAACAACAACAATAGCAATATTAATAATAATATTGATAATATGTAAGAGTATTATTATTCATTTTTAGTATTAATAACAACAATAATCATTAATAAAAAATAAAAAAAACTATTATTAGTATTATATATTAGTAGTATTCGCTTTTATTATAAATTATAGCATGTTCGGCTCAAAACAACAAGGTTGCTGGTTCGAGCCTCGGCTGGGTCAGTTAGCATTTCTGTGTGGAGTTTGCATGTTCTCCCTGTGTAAGCGTGGATTTCCACCGGTTTCCCTCACAAGTCCAAAGACATGTGGTACAGGTGAATTGGGTAGGCTAAACAGTCCATAATGTATGTGTGTGAATGAGTGTATGGATGTTTCCCAGTGATGGGTTGCAGCTGGAAGGGTCTCTGCTGCGTAAAACATGTGCTGGATAAGTCGGCGGTTCATTCCGCTATGACGACCCCAGATTAATAAAGGAACTAAGGAAAATAAATGAATGAATAATAATATATTAGTAGTAATATTATTATTAATTATTAGTAATAATAATAATAATTATTATTATTATTAATAATAATAATCAAAAATAAGAATAACAACAAAAATATGAAAAAGGCCTGAAAAAAAAGTCTTAAAATTAAATCCAAATATCTTTACCTAAATATTTCACCTGTGAGCTTTGAGCTCTATCTTCAAAGTCAGTTAAGTTATACCAGGCTTCAGTATTATTTAGCAAACGTGTCACGCTGCATCATTCACACTACCAAGTTTGCACGGACTATTTCAGACTCTGTATGTACTGTAATTCCCCTCATGAATACTGCCATTTGGAGTGCATCATCTGCTCTTGCCTGCTACATAAACTGATCCGGCGGGTCTTATTCTGCACATGCCTAATTTTCCCAGGTATTTTTAAGCATCATTATCTGTGACGCAGAACGCTGATGAGATCTGGATCTTCAGCCTCTCATTCATTCATTCAGCAGCCCGCCAGAACCTGCCCCAAAGACGCCGCCATTTGCTGTGTTTATTTATATCCTCCATCGCTCAGTGAACAGACTCGCAATGATGAAGCTTAGCTGAAGAGCCGAGATCTGCTGTTCCCATCCCTGCACTTCAGCTGGAGGAGGAGAAGATGCTCAGCTCAAGAAACAAAAGCCAAACGCTCAGCAGTCGAGCCTCTTCAAGAACTCCCGCCGACAACAGGGGAGACGCTCAGAGAAATGAGCCAGCGTGTGCATGTGTGTGTGCGCATAAACATATGCTGTGTCCCTATTCACATGCTTTCCTATTTAGGGTTTATTCTGCAATAACAACCAGCTGGATGTACTGTCCATTATACTGATGATTACTCGACTACATGAAACTAAATTAAACTATTTTGAGACAAAGCATTGATCTGGGCTGCAATAATTTACTAGCTACACACACACACACACACACACACACACACACACTAAACTTATAATTTAATATATATAAAAACATAAAACCACAGCCGGGCTGCTATAGCCAAAACTTTGGTCACTCGTGCCAATGGCAAACATTGGTTTCAATGGTGCCAGCAGTGAAAATCTTGAGCTGTGGACAATGTGAAACAAGTATTGTTCTCTGATGAGTCCACCTTCACTGTCTTTCCCATATCCGGGAGAGTTACAGTGTGGAGAAGCCCCTAAGAAGCGTCCCACCCAGACTGTTGATGCCCAAAGTGAAGCATGTAGGGATCAGTGATGGTTTGGGCTCAATATTATGGCATTCCTGAGACCTAATACTTGTGCTAGATGGTCGCTGGGTCACTGCTAAGGACTACCCAACCATTCTGGAGGACCATGTGACCCAATGGGTCAAACATTGTATCCTGAAAGGGATTCTCAGGATGATAATGCACCAATACACACAGTAAGACTACTAACAGAGTGGTTGTATGAACATAAAAGTAAAGTTAAACATCTCCCATGGCCTACACAGTACCCAGAGCTAAACATTATTGAGCACTTTGAGGTGTTTTGCAGGAAAGGTTTTCCTCCAGCAGCATCACGTAGTGACCTGAACACTATTCTGAAGAAGAATCCCTCTGGCCACTGTTTTAATCCTCCCATGCTCTCACTCGCTCTACTGTAAATTACACAGGAATCAACAGGGTTGGCAGTGTGGTGAAAAAACCCTTATGCCATGCAAACGCTCAGACTGTGGGCTCTGGTTTGGTCCCTGAGGCTTCAGATTGGTGTAAACTTCAGTCTAGATGAATTCAGAGTACCGAAAAGGCTTCTAACGCTGAGAGATCCACTCATCTTCAAGAGCAAAACAACATGGCGCTGTGTGTCCTCATCGGGTCAGATTGCATAAACAAACTGCAGTTTCAGACATCAAACAGCCGAGAGTTAACCGAGAGAACATCAACAACACATCCTGATGTTTCCATGTGTGCTGGGTGTGCAGCGCTCTAATGTTTTAATCAGGGCTTGTCATTAACTTTTTTGATCATCAGCTACTGTTGATAGCAGGTTTTCCAACGTTACTAGCCACTCACCAGTTTCACTAGCCACAAATTATTTGTTGGGAAAACATATTTTATATGCATAAATTCGACTTTGGCATGCTAAAAATGACTAATTTTTAAATTTTGTCTTATGTCCCTGTTTTTTTATTTCACATGACTTTTTTTGGGCTCAACACTAAGGATTTAACTTTTTTTTCTCTGGCTAAATTAATAATTTCCTTGCCACAAATCTTAAATAATGCGTCAAAACAAGCTAAATATAGCTGTATACATACTCTTTTTATTCAATAAAACTGTCCTGTAAAAAATTGACATTTAATAAAATTATTCTCATGTACTTAAAGGGCACCTACGGTAAAAAATCGACTTTTCAAGCTGTGTGGACAGACATATGTGCATGTATGGTGTATAGACCGTCATATTGGGGTGATATAAACACACTCAGTGCTTTTTTTTCAATTTATCGGTGGACCAATAGGAGCGGTTTTCAAATCGACCAGAACTTTACGTAGGAGAGTGGTCCCCCCGCCCACCAATATTGATTGACAGGCGCGTCATCATATCCTCAGTTTGTTGATTCACGTCCGCCATTTTCAGCGTGAGTCGAAGCGATATCACTAAAGGAACACGCTAGCTCTATTTTTAGATACAAGGCTCATTGGGCTCAACACAAGATCAATATTCTCCACATTATCGCTCTAATCGGAATTATTGGTTGTATCTTTAGGTAGGTTTGCAAACATGTGTACTTCTCATTGAGTCTACAGAAAAACGATAGTGAAAGCCTGATCACGTCCACACGGTTAACATTAGGCCCAGTAATAATCTGTTCACAGAATGGTAAAAACTAAAGCAGCAAGAGCAGCTGCATACTGTACACAAATCTGGAGCTGAGAGCAGCAGGACTGTGGGTGCACGAGCAACGCTTTATTCGAGTCTATTTCAAAAAGAAACCATCGCACCAGTTGTATTTCCAGACACAGTTATTTTACACAAAAAAAACGGGATATTTTAAGCACTCGCGCGCTTCACATCAGCTGTGTCTCACTTACAATAGCCCTTTTCACACAGTGATATCGGTAAATATCCAGAAAATTTACAGCACGACTTTACCGGTAAATCAAAAAAGCGCTGTTCACATAAGTGATGACGTTACGGAATATTTCCAGAAAAGACCATTCACACATCCATTCCAAAATACCGGTAAATTCTGACACCATTAAGCAGATATGACCATTAAACGGATGCGCTTGTATTTGTAAACATTTGACTACATTACAAACTCTGTGGATGGATCAGTGTTGTGAACAACTTTGATGAAAGCATAAAGAAAAACTTTCTCATGTCGAGATGTTCATATGTGTGTGTGTGTGCGTGTGTGTGTGTGTGTGTGTGGCGCTCACCAGCTGCTTTACCTGCACACGCGTCGGAGCTTGAAGGTAAACAAACAACGACTTATCATAAGCATCTTATCCATAATTATTTACACTGTTGGAATTAAGATGAACATAGAAATGTTATCTGAGTAACATCTAGCAGCTAAATGTGTCTGGGAAAATATTCACAGGCTTTTATTCTCACAAAACACGCGAACTTAAATGCGTCTGAGTGTTTTTTTTTTTTTTATTAACTCAATGCCACAAGAACAAGAGGTATTACATTTCAATAAAAAATATTTATATATATATATAAAATATAAAGTAAAATTACATTTACATGAAATTAAATGTTTTCAGAGCCTTACATGTTTACAGAGCTTTTTTGTTTTGTGATTGTTCTAAAAGATTTATATATACTTAGAAGTCATTCACAAAATGGGTAAAGTTTGGTTTACACTGATGGTGGTGACACTTTTCTTATGTATATGGTATTTTCCTAACAGCATAAACAAATTAAAAATATATTGTCATTTACAGTTCAGGTTCTCATTATCAGAATAAAACAGCACATCAAATAAACCAATTTTTATCTTATACTCCATTTTATTGTTAATAAACAATTCCAAATCTTTCCAAAATATTCTTGAGTAAATACAATGAAAGAAAAAGATGCAAAATTGTTTATTTTTCTTGACCACAAAATTCACACATATATGAAATATTAAGTTTAAATTGTTCCAAAACATGTTTAGCAGGATAAATTCTAGAGTATTTTGAAGGACACCTCTTTAATTTTGTTATTTAAACAAAAGTTATTTGTCAACTTCCAAGCTTTTACCCAAGAAATATTATCGAATAATGAAAGCCAAAAATATTTTGCTGTAGGTGGAGACAACGAATGGAGAGCATTCTTTATAACCTTATTGTTACATTGTTGTTTTAAAACATCAATATTTTCAATGAAAATGTTTTCACAAGGATTACCTTCGCCGATCCCTTCTGAAATACCATTTTTTAAAGCAAGACCACACCCTTTGGAATTGCATCCAAAACAATAGCGAATTCTCTCGGTTTAACTGGTAATTAAAAATTTTTAAGAAATTCAGTATGACAAATATCCATGAGGGTTAATTAACTGCCTCACTAACAGAATACCATTATTGAACCAATTCTGATAAAATAAAGATTTGTTTTTAAATAAAACATCCTTCTGATTGGCTAAATCAGACGTCTTACGTCAGCGTGTTCTAGACGTGAACACGCTCTTTCCGGCAATCTTCCTTCTGCGTTCACACAGCGCAGCATTCCGGCAAATTACCGGTAATGTTACTACTTCTCTTTCCGGAAAATAGCCGGAACGAATTTACCGGTATTTCCAAAAAGGGCCTGTTCACACATAGAGAACTTTCTGGAAAATTGCCGGTAATTTTCTGGAAAGGTCTGTATGTGTGAAAGGGGCTAATGTCACTGAGTGAGGATCGCCTGTCTCACCGTGTGCCTGATCATCCTCTCATTCGGTATTCACCTGCTATCTTCTGCTCGCGCGAACAGTTATCATTTGTGCTGCTTCTAGATTCTAAGAGCACATTTACACACATATTGCCAAACAGTCTTTAACTAATATTCTAGTCTTTAGGGACGACGCAGCTCTGGCAATATAAACATTTTCAACCAGCCAAGGTGGCTAGTGGAGGTGTCTGTCTAACCCGGCACAGCTGAAATCTACCCGCATTTGGCAGGTTGGGGGTGTTAATGTCAAGCCCTTGTTTTAATGCATTTTAATCTGTTTTTAATCAATCACTTATTTAGTGTATATTTAATTTGAACCCTCGTGTTTATGTAAAGCACTTTGAATTTTTATTCTGTATGAAATGTGCTGTAGAACTAAACTTGCCTTGTAATTTAATGGTCATTCACAGTAGTTTAGGTTTAATATTATCATATATTATCAAACTTAGTACTGACATAATAATTATTAATTTATGACATTACATTGTCAGAATTTGATCAAAGTGAATTGCAGATTTTGTGCAAACATATTTTCAGTATATCACTATGATCAGATGTTTTCTGAACTGCTGTCTTCTCAAATTTTCTTGTGTTTATTGTGTTATTGAGAGGAAGATATACAGCAAATATTTGCATATTCATCTAAATATCGCTCTCTTATATTCATATATATCACCGCAAAGTATTTCCAAATTCTTTATAATTTTAAATCAATTAATAAAAACGCTCATCACTGTGAGTATATTGCCATTAAATCACATTTAGTCTCTTATGTGCACAAGTGTGAGAAATAAGTTGCTGCCGCAGTTCACTGAATGGCCACCGGTGTCGCTATAAACAAGGGTGTTTTGAGTCTGCATATACCTTGTTTAAATTAATTTACACCGACAGAAGTATAATGATAAAAATGATTTATCTTAAGCTGGTGTAGTTACAGAGTACTACTGAGTAATATTAATTCATTACTTGCACTAACTATAATTGGGGTTGGAATGTGGGTTAGGTTTAGTTAGATGTAATTATGGATGATTGTAATTACTATAGTAAGTGAATGGAATATCTGCAACTACGTCACTTTAAATTGTGTTTAAAAGTGTTATCAAACTTTCTTTTCCACTCAAATGCTGATATTCAATCAATCATTTCCAATTGATTTGATGGCTGAATTGTGCGTGAGAAGAGGTGTTTTTACCTGAGCGCAGTACTGTGATCTGGCCACTGAGATGATGAGCTTGAGAATGGGCTGAGATTGAGAAACCAGCGGCGTCACTGCATGGATAACTGCAGTGAACTTGGGACTCGGCTTGATCCCTACAAACACAATCAGATAAGAAGCAGAATCAGACAAAAGTGAAGCTTCAGATCTGTGGAATTCTACATCATTGATTTCACCCTTATAACACATTGAGCTCTGTTCTAATGTAGAAAAAACTACAAAAAAATAAATCAAAATATAATAAATCAAATAGAGCAACTGAAAACAAGCCTCAATACAGTTAATAAACATCAACACAACACCTTTATACACTTTAGGAGGTTACAGAGTTTTTGTTTCACATTTTCTTTACTTAATTCTGCATTAAATCTAGTGGACATGCATGCAGTTATTCTCCTCATTCTGTGTTTTTTTTCTTCATCATTTTATTTTTGTATTAATTATGAAGTTTAAATATTGTATTTTAGTGACAATCTGTGCACTCATTTGCACTGATAAACTGATCTGCTGGTATAATATGCACCAAAACTATTTACTACAATGTTGTCAAATTACTGTCTTTATTACCATCAAATCATTGATTTAAAAATATGTATTTAAATGAACTGATTACAGTAAACATTTAAAATGTTAATGAAAAATACCCTTTTGTACAGTTCTCAAATGTAGTTAGGCAATAAAGGTCTGGCATTTATTAGTCAAATAAGAAAACAAGCCAGCATACAGTAAAAAAGAATGAAAAAAAATCATAAATCATAATAATACTAATAATAATAACAGTAATAATAATAATAATAATAATAATAATAATAATACTCTGGGATTACGGCAACAAAATCAATAAAAAGAAAACAATAATAACGTAATAACTACAGCAATAATGAATAAAAAATAAATAAATGCTATAATAATAATAATAATAATAACAACAACAACAACAACAACAACAACAACAACAACAACAACAACAACAACAACAACAACAACAACAACAACAACAGTAATAATAATGATAATAATAATAATAATAATAATAATAATAATAATATTAATAATAATAATAACAATAATAATAATAATAATAATAATAATAACAGTAATAATAATAATAATAATAATAATAATAATATTAATAATAATAATAACAATAATAATAATAATAATAATAACAGTAATAATAATAATAATAATAATAATATTCTGGGATTAGGGCAACAAAATCAATAAAAAGAAAACAATAATAACGTAATAACTACAGCAATAATGAATAAATAATAAATAAATGCTATAATAAAAATAATAAATATATTCTGAGATTAGGGCAAGAATATAAATAAAAAGAAAACAATAATAACGTAATAACTACAGCAATAATGAATAAATAATTTTTTTAAAATAAATAAATGCTATAATAATAATAACAACAACAACAACAACAACAGCAATAATAATAATACCAATAATAATAATGATAATAATAATAATAATGATAATAATAATGATAATAATAATAATAATAATAATAATAATAATAATAATGATAATAATAATAATGATAATAATAATAATAACAACAACAACAACAACAACAACAACAATAATAATAAATATATTCTGGGATTACGGCAACAAAATCAATGAAAAGAAAACAATAATAACGTAATAACTATAGTAATAATGAATGAATAAATAAATAAATAAATAAATACTATAATAACAACAACAACAAATAATAATAATAATATCAAAAAAAATAATAAACTGGTAATAATATAAGTATAAATACTTTAATATATAACTAACTAAATAAATAAATGCTGTAATAATAACAACTACAACATTAATAACAACAAGTTGGTGACAATAACAGTCATTTTATATTATTAAGATTACAACCACATCAATAAAAAAAGTTATTTTTGTACATTTTAATACATTATTTTCTTTCCCTCCCTTTTGTTAAAATACTAAATACATTTTAGTAGGGCTACATTTTTTTCTCCTAATTTGAATAGTTTTAAGAACTTCTACTCTTTCTTGCGCTCCACTTTTCCTTGAGTAGGGTTTTCCACACCACACAGCTTGATGATTGGTGTTTTTGCTGCTGTATTGATTAGAGTGACAGAAGTGCAGATGAAGACGGAGGTCTGCGCCGCTGCATTAACTCCAGCAACGCTCCCCTTTAGATTGTCAATATAGATTTTACCATGCAATTACACTGGACTGCTCAATAATCTATCACAGCACACAATGACTGTCACTTAACCACATGCTCAAGCTGTAGATATCAACACCTCTGCAATTAAGAGATTGTTTAAAAATAAATCAGATGATGACAGAGAAGAAGAGAGATGAGAGAGCAGCTCAAACTCCCATAATGCCTGTCTGTCACGTCTTCTAAAGCTCATTTATTACAGAAACATTTGAGCGTAACCTCAAAATGTCATGCAGGACTCAATTAGACAAAGTTTGGGGGAAATAATAAAATAAAGTGCTGCAATATTCAAAAGAAACTCCAAAATCACATACTTGTTCACTGCACAGTCAAAAGAACACGATGAAAAAGAAAACCGGTTTAATTTAATTGCTAATAATAGTTAAAATATAAGAATACATGCATATTTGTTTCATTATGCTTTGATATCATATTAAACTATATATATATATATATATAGGTGGATGTTTTTATTTATTTTTTATATGTACAGTATATAAATCACCGGCCACTTTATTAGGTACACCTTACTAGTACCGGGTTGGACCACTTTTGCCTTCAGAACTGCCTTAATACTTCTTAGTAAAGATTCAACAAGGTACTGGAAATACTCCTCAGAGATTTTGCTCCATATTTCCACCACATCCCAATGGTGCTCTATCTCAAATTCAGAAACTCAGCGATTTGAGGGTGAGTAAAGCTGACGTGTCCCTTAAAATTTTCAGACTGAGCTTTTGGACAAGCAGTGCACGTTGAACAGAAGATGATGGTGTTGATTTACCGAGTTTGGCGTAGAAGAAAGGGAAATCTCCCAGATATGAGGAGTACTGCGGCAGAGAGAAGAGTCCACCGGGGTGACTGTTCCACATCACACTGCTCCTGGAGCTCTGCTGGAGCACCCGGTCCTGGATGATCTACACACACAAACAAGAGATGTAAACTTCTATGAATTCATATATGGTCCCATATCTCTATAATTAATCAAAAATTAAAAGCTAGAAAAAAAATAATTAATAATTAAATATATATCTGAAAATATCTTATTTAAATGGGAAAAGTCATGAAATGAAAAATAATATCAGTGTTTTCCTTGATATATATCATGACTTTTCCCATATACAAAATATATTTCCAGATAAGTGTTTATAGTATTCATTATTTATAGCATTTGGGGTCAATTTTCTGAACAACATGTTTAGAATATACACAGTTCTACTTACATTAGGTATATCATCTGAAGATCACAAAAAGTTAATAACCAATATATAAAAACTGATTTACTTTATCTTTGCCATGATGACAGCACATAATATTTGACTAGATATTCTTCAAGATACTAGTATTCAGCTTAAAGTGACATTTAAAGGCTTAACTAGGGTAATGAGGAAAATCCTTGGACAACAGTGGTTTGTTCTGTAAATAAATAAATGTATATCTTAAAAGGCTAATGATATTGATCTTAGCAGTTTTTACATTTATTAAAAACATGATTTTTATTGCAGTCAAGATAAAAATGAGTAAGACTTGGACAAACCTACTGTATCATTTCCATGCACCGTTAAACAACATTATAAAAATAATCACAATTTCATGAGAGGGCCAATCAATATTTCATGAACTCTGTATATTGCAGAAAAAATAACCTAAATATTGCAGATTTCTCCCATATCATGCACATTATTGACATCTATGCATCAAATTAAAGAATCACTGACAATCAATAAACTGTATAATAATAAATTTAAAAATAAATATAAATTAATAAAAATAAATATAAATACAAATCCTAAAAATCTAAATAAATAAATAAAATTGAATGCCTGAATAAATTATATAATATTATAAATATAATATAAAACTTAATGAATGGATGAAAAAATAAATAAAATAAAATAAAATTGAATGAATGAATGAATAAAAAATTAAATTAAAAATAAAATAAAATTGAAAGAATTAATAAATAAATAAAAATATAAAATGAAATAAAATGTAAATATAAATAAATAAAAGCAAATATAAGCAAATACATAAAAATTTAAATAAATAAAAACAAAAATTAAATTGAATGCATGATTAATATAATATAACATAAAATTTAATGAATGAATATAAATAAAAATAATAAAATAAAATTCAAAGAATAAATAAATAAAAACTAAATAAAATATAAAATAAGATAAAATCGAATGAATTAACAAGTGAATAAAAAATAAATAATAAAATAAAAAATAAAATAAATTAATTGAATGAATGAATAAAAAAATAAAAATTAATAAAATACAAAATAAAATACAAAATAAAATTGAATGAATGAATGAATAAAAAATAAAAATAAATAAAATAAATTGATTGAATGAATGAATAAAAAAAAATAATAAAATACAAAATAAAATTGAATGAATGAATAAATAAAAATAAAAATAATTTAAAAATAAAATTGAATGAATGAATGAATAAATAAAAAATAAAAATAATTTAAAAAATAAAATTGAATGAATGAATGAATAAAAATAAAAATAATTTAAAAATAAAATTGAATGAATGAATGAATAAATAAAAAATAAAATAATTTAAAAAATAAAACTGAATTAATGACTGAATAAAAAATAAAAATAGATTTAAAAATAAAATTGAATGAATGAATGAATAAAAAATACAAATAATTTTAAAAATAACATTGAATGAATGAATGAATAAATAAACATAAAAAACAAAATAAAATAAAATGCTAAATAAAATAAAATGGGTTGTTTTTAATCCATTTTTAACCCAGACTTGTTTCAAACATGGACTGCTGAGATAAAAAGCATAATATATTAATATATCATTAATTGGGAAAACATGACCAAAAGTAGAGTTTATCCATATTTGACGCAAACTTGGGTTACAACAATCCAGCAATTTTAGAGTGTAACTAATTCTAGATTGTCATCCCTAACACACACACAAACAGTAAAAGCAGTAAAACACACAGCAGTGTGAGTGCATTAATGCTTGAGCTATAAACTAAGAAACAATAATAAAAGGCGGCAGTGATTTGTTGGTGCCAATCAGCAGCTCTGGCCTTGAGGTCGGCTCTTGGCAAGAAATCACTGCCATAAAAACACACAAAGAGCGATCGGCTTTTTGTTACCGCCGCTGTTTTTGGTTTATATCGTGCCCCATGGTGTGAAAGCGGCTTGGCTTCATGACAGCCTAATCGTTGGCAACCGGGACGGGTTTTCATGCTAGAGATCGTGTCTTCATTGCTGCATCTTAATACCAGCCTGCAGGCAGTTTTGTAGCACAAATGACAAAAGTCTTGCTGAATTCAGTGAGCGGCATCTGGAGAGCGTTCATCAGCACACAGATATACAGTTGAGGGCAAAATTATTAGCAATCCTATTCTTTCAAATATTTCTTAAGTGATAATTAATGGAGGTGGGAAATTATCACAGTATTTCCTCTAATATTTTTTCTTTCTCTTTATTTGTTTTATATCGGCTAGAATAAAAGCAATTCTTAATTGTTTTTTTTAAAAATGCATTTTAAGGTCAATATTATTAGCCCCCTTAAGCAATATTAGTTTTGGATGGTCTCCAGAACAAACCACTGTTTTACAATGACTTGCCTAATTACCCTAACTTTACCCTAAGTAACCTAGTTAAGCCTGTAAATGTCACTTTAAGCTGAATACTAGTATCTTGAAGAATATCTAGTCTAATATTATGTGCTGTCATCATGACAAAGATTAAAGAAATCAGTTATTAAAACTGTTGTGTTTAGAAATGTGTTGAGAAATCTAAAAGAATTCAAAATGAACAGGACGGCTAATAATTCTGACTATAACTGTACATTTATAACCACTAATAAAATCTCTGACAGATCTCAGCTGGGTAATTAGTTCAGGTGAAGCTATTCTGCATAAATGTTTATAATTAGGATTAATCAGGCGTGTCGATTCTGAATGAACAAACAGAGGAATCTGCACAACAACATCCAAGCGTTCATTAATGAGCTAAAGAAGCGTTCAAGGTGAAGTCTGTAAATAAAAACCAAGAATTATTCAATATTTTAACTACAAAAAATACGATTAAAATAAATAGTGTGCCTGCAAATTGTGGAAATGATATATATTGTTACACTGTAAAGCCTGATAATTTAACTCAAACCATTTAAGCTTATTACACCAAATGGTTTGAGTACTGTAAACTTAAATAAGTTTATTTAATTAAATACATGAGTTGATATAGTCAAACATTTAATGCATTAGTAACACTTTAAGTTCAGTTATCAATTCTGAATGAGTTCAGTTAACCTAAATTAATCAAGTCTAAGCACTGTATGGTTACTGTTTTGTACTTGATGCTTGACTGAAACAAATATTTTATTTAAATAAATTTGACTTAATATACCTTAATTTTATGTCATGTTAGTTTTTGCTTTATGTTCAAATCTGTTTGTGTTTAATAAAATGAGTCCAAACAGTACAGCTACTCAAATAGTTTAAGGAAACCGATCGTGACTGAGTTCAGTCAACTTAAACCATTTGCCGGATTCGATTTTCTCAAAACTGTTTGAGTTGTAAATTTTCGATATATATATATACGTCGTAAAACCTGATAAGTTAAGTTAGCTCAAACCGTTTAAGTTTACACCAAATGGTTTGAGTACTGTAAACTTATATCTATTGAATTATATAAACTCATATTATTTGAGTTGATATCGTCAGACATTTATTGTATTAGTAACTTAAACATTTCAAGTTCAGTTATCAAATCTGTATGAGTTCAGTTAGCTTGAATTAAGTCCAAGCACTGTATGGGTACTGTTTTGTACTTGATGCTTGACTGAAATAAATATTTTATTTAAATAAATTGTCTTTTTTGCATCTTAATATACCTCCTTTTGATGTAACATGTGTGGGTAACGCTGCATTTTTCTCCCCATAGACTTCCATTCATACGCACACGAATGCAGCAGACCAGTTGTGACGTGTTTTGCAGTTCGCTGCGTTGGAAAGTTCAAGCTTGGTGAACTCTGACCTGCGAAATCGCATGACGTGACTGCGTGAGGCCAATCGAAGATCAAAACATGACCTCTCTGGACAGAAATGCAAAATATGGACCAATCGCTCACTTTAATTTCTAATCATCTTGTTTAATCCCGCCCCTTTACATAGCACCGTACAACAGAATTTTGCATGCACAAACTCTAGTGTGAGCGCGGCATTACACATTATTATAGGCACTAATTCTCACTATTAACTAGTTTCTTATTAGCATGCACATTAAGATATTGCCTGTTTATTAGTACTTATAAAGCACATATTCTGCATGATCTACCTCTCTAATCCTAGTTCAAGTACTACCTCAATAACTATTAATAAACAGCAAATTAGGAATTTATCCAGCTCAATTAAGTGTTATTAATTTAATTTAACCTTAAAATAAAGCGTCCAAACATTGATCCAACTCTAAACCAAAAGTGCATGTAAAATGAGTAGAGTCCAGCCTAATTTCGTGTTCATCCTCAGTTTTTTTCGGTCAATAGCCCAGTGAGACAGTGCTGATATTAAGCCGTGCTCTCTCAGCCCACCTGTCATCTTAAAAACACAATCTGAGCGGCTGATGAAAGACGCTACACTCGCTCGCTCTGCTAAAAGTGTGATTGACGACTCAATCTGGCATCCGGACGGCCACAATCCTGCAGACGGATGAAAGCAGATCTGGGATGCGGATGTAATTGCAGCGGCGTTCGACAACTCTCTGTCTGCTGGGGTTAATGACTGTGATTTGTTGATTGTAGACGCTCATGCACTGTATGACACACTGACAAAGCAGGAGGAAAACACCAGGCTCCTACAGGATCTGATGCTTTCAACAGATCTGATTTAAGTAACACTTTAGTTTAAGAAATAACTCTCTCTATTAACCAGTTGCGTAGTTACCTGACTATTTACCTGTCTATTATTTACATTTACTCGTTTAGCAGATGAGAAAAAAGCTGAAAAAGCATCCATCCATCCAACCATCCATCCATCCATCCATCCATCCATCAGTCCATCCATCAGTCCATCCATCTATCCGTCCATCCATCCATCCATCCATCCATCAGTCCATCCATCAGTCCATCCATCCATCAGTCCATCCATCGGTCCATCCATCCATCCATCCATCCATCAGTCCATCTATCGGTCCATCCATCCAACCGTCCATCCATCCATCGGCCCACCCATTAGTCTATCCATCCATCCATCGGTCCATCCACCCATGCCTTCCTACATCGGTCCATCCATCCATCCTTCAACAGATCCATCCATCATCCATCCATTCATCCTTCCACCCATCCATCGGTTCATCCATCTACCTATCAGTCCATCCATCGTCCATCTATCCATCGGTCCATCCATCCATTCTTCCACCCATCAATCGGTCCATCCATCCATCTATCAGTCCATCCATCCATCCACCGGTCCATCCATCCATCCATTGATCGGTCCATCAATCCATCAATCGGTCCATCAATCCATCAATCGGTCCATCAATCCATCTATTGGTCCATCCATTCATCAATCGGTCCATCCATCCATTGGTCCATTCATCCATCTATCCATCGGTCCATCCATCATCCATCCATTCATCCTCCCACACATCCATCAGTTCATACATCTACCTATCAGTCCATCCATCGTCCATCTATCCATCGGTCCATCCATCCATTCTTCCACCCATCCTTCGTCCATCCATCCATCTATCTATTGGTCCATCCATCCATCCATTGATCGGTCCATCAATCCATCTATCGGTCCATCCATTCATCAATCGGTCCATCCATCCATCCATCCATTGGTCCATTCATCCATCTATCCATCGGTCCATCCATCATCCATCCATTCATCCTCCCACCCATCCACCGGTTCATCCATCTACCTATCAGTCCATCCATCGGTCCATCCATCCATTCTTCCACCCATCCATCGGTCCATCCATCCATCTATTGGTCCATCCATCCATCCATCCATCCATCCACCGGTCCATCCATCCATCGATCGGTCCATCAATCCATCAATCGGTCCATCCATTCATCAATCGGTCCATCCATCCATCCTTCCACCCATCCATTGGTCAATCCAGCCATCAGTCCATCCATCCATCCTTCCACTCATCCATCGGTCCATCCATCATTCCACCCATTCCTCCGTCCATCCATCATTGCACCCATCCATCCGTTCATCCGTCTGTCCATCGGTCCATCCATCCATCTACTGATGATCTGTGTGTGTGATCTCTTCTAGAGTGGTGTGTGTGTGTGTGAGTCTGATCTCTTTCATCTAGAAAGGTGTGTGTTTGTTTGATCTCTTCTAGAGTAGTGTGCGAGTGTCTGATCTCTTACTTCTAGAGTGGTGTGTGTGTATGTATGTTTGTGTGTGTGTGTGTGTGTGTGTGTGAGTGTGTGTGTGTGTTTGTGTCTGATCTCTTACTTCTAGAGTGGTGTGTGTTTGTGTGTGTGTGTGTGTGTGTGTGTGTGTGTGTGTGTGTGAGTGTGTGTGTGTGTGTGTGTGTGTGTGTCTGATCTCTTACTTCTAGTGTGGTGAGCACGATCTTCTCCACAGAAGAGAAATAGGCCTCCCAGAGGAACTGCGTCTGCTGTCTGAGGGCCAGGATCTTGTCCTGATGGATGGAGCGAACAGTGGACGGGATCTGAAGGACAGAGAAAGAGAGAGATATCATTATCATGACTACTACAACCATAAAGTCACACCACAATAAGCAAACCAAACCATACTGTTGGTTCATAAATATCAATAATTCACTTAATGGCAAAGCACAGTACATATTGAGCATCATCATCATCATCATCATCATCACTATAATAACTCATTAATATAAAAAATAAACTCAGCAATGAAACATTTTCCCTTAAGAAAGCCGAACATTCTAAACCCCATTTCCACAGTTCAGGGAACAATAATGGAGAAACTTTCTCAGAGAAAGACCTTAATGGCACATTTATTGAAAAGTGAGCCCAGGTGGGAAGTTTAACAAATGCAATGTGCAGTTTTGTGTATAATTATGATCAACGCTTAGCAAGCCTGAAATATTCACTAATTCAGCTCCTTTACTCTCCTTAAAAACACCTACAAAAGGTAAAAAGATCAAGTGATTATTGTAATCTTTTGACCGGGATTCTACCTGCTTAAAAAATAAAGGAACCACTAAAATAACATCCTAGATCTAAATGAATTAAATTCATTCATTCATTTTCCTTTCGGCTTAATCCCATATTTATCAGGGGTCGCCACAGTGGAATGAACCGCCAACTATTCCAGCATGCCCTTCCAGCCACATGGGTTTTTGAAAATGAGAATGAAAGTGAAAGAAAGTGAATGAAAACCTCCAGCTGAGGTCTAAATCTGAAAGTGCACTGTGTTTAAAACTATCGATTCTTTAGCTAAATAGTTGACTCTGAGTCGAATAAATGAATCATGCTGGATTCGAATCTTTTGCTTGAACGCATCAACATTGATACGGTACATCACCAAATATGAAGTGCCGTTTCTGGTAAAAACGTGAAGGCGCCTTTCACTTTAGACAGCGGATGATCACTGACAGATGGAGATTCGGCTGTGGGGAATAAACCGGTAAATTTCATTTTCACAACAATACCACAGTATGGCAACAGGGGGCGCCAGCACCTATTAAGGGGGGCGTGAGACATTAAGGCGTGCGCTCGAGTAAATTATGATGACAATTTTTATGTGTTCACTAGAGGAAATATGATTAACTTTAGCTCCACAGCTAACTATCAGGCACCTTAATGCTGAAGTAAAATATATACAAATATAATGGAATGAATGAAAGTCAAACGGGTGAGCCGAAAAAAGTGCCCTTCTGAATCAAATCAGCAGGATGCCCATCTGGATCTCTCACTTACTTTGAAGACACTACTGACTATGTTTACAGTTATTCACCTTAATAAGACAATAGAATTAAGCTGTTACGTGAAGTGTTTTTGAATGTTGCGTCAGCAGGCTATTCACGTTTCCTGCGGAGGCTCATGTAATTTTGGTTCGTTTCATCTTTCATTTCTCGACTTCACTGCAGTTCGTTTCAAGTTTCACATTCACGTCCCCATGACAAACTGGGGTATTAGACGCGAATATAAAGTAAGGACTGGTGGAAGAGTGTTGTTTTATTGGAAAGCTGAATGAAAAAAAAACCTCAGCATTTCGTGATGTGTGTGTGTGTGGTCCTTTACTGACAGCTGTGTGTGTGGATCTAGTCACAAAATGTGCGAAAAGTCCTACATGATGGTAATAGTTTGATTGCGGTGTTTACGTCAATAATACCACTAATATTGTAATAGTCTTTCGTAAAGCGCAGCTGACGTTTAATGTATAGTAAATTGAACCAGGGGCATTGCTAGACATCAAGCTTTACTGGGGCACACACCCCCTATATATATATAATATTTTTTTCATTATAAATAAAAGTATTGTTGTTATTATACAATTATTATTCTAAATAATCTTAAATGTAACTGGAAAATGTTAAGACATAACTGGAGTTGTGAGTATATGAATATTAATTTAATTTGAATGAAATTTTATAGACCATTCAATAGAATACAACAAAGATGCTTTACTAATAATAATAATAATAATAATAATAATAATAATAATAATAATAATAATAGATTTATTTAAAACGCACTTTTCTAAAACCCAAAGCGCTTACCAAAAATAAAAACAACAAAGCACAGTAAAACAATAAAAAATACAAAAAACACAGTAAGAATAAAGGAGATATCACAAATTAAAAACCGTCCTAAAAAGAGGAGTTTTAAGCAGCTTCTTAAAACAGTCCAGGGAACCAGAAATCCTAATGTTAGTTACAGTTTGGGTGCACGGAAACAGAACACCCTACCTGCCATGCCGCTGAGTTTTATAGAATTATTTGTTCTCTTAGACTTGACACATGGCAGAGAATTAGGTTAAGTCTTTACCTCCCTGACTCCTCATCGGTCCTTTTTGCTTCATACAAGAGGCATGCTTAGTAAGATCACCATCATATTGCTTAAACTTTAGTTTTGTCAACTTGCAAATTAAAAAAAAAGGTTGTTACGCTGGATTTACAACGCATGAGCAGCAATGTTTTTTTTTGGCGTGCATGTTAACTACCGGGACTCGTACCAGGAGAAGAGCAGCGTGTGCGAGAGGCTCGTGGGTTCTTTGCTCACACATGTAGATGCGTCAATCTGCTTTTTGATTAAACTACACTGCTTTCATCAGCGTTGGTTCGGTTGCACATAGAGGATAACGTCTTTATTTCAGAATTACCACTCTTAATAAATAAACTTGCATATGAAGTAAATCATATCTCACGTGCTCCAGTAAATAGGGTCTAGCGACACCCCTGAATCAGACTCATTCAAAGTAGCGCCGCTACGCAAACAAACAATATAAAATGCATGCTACACCTTCGACTGTATGTTTGTATGTGTGTTTTCTTTTTCTTATAATGCAGTTGAGATTTTGAGGTAAGGGTAGTTTTCATTTGTCTTTCACTGACAGTCAGACAGACTCATCCAGTTCATCAAACTCCATCTTTTAAAATTGAAATCAAAAGCAGCATGTCTCCTCATAAAGCTGGTGTATCAGCGTGCTGCTACATTGAAAACACATGATTCGATTCGCGCCTTCTGATTGGTTCTCAGGATATAGCGTTTAGCGGCTTTTGCCAACAAACTGTTATTTCTGAATGAGCTTACCCTGGGGTTCAGATGATCAGAAGCAAATCTATATGTTAAAAATGTACTACGTGCCTAAAGCATCCACTCAGTGTCATTAGCTCATGATTAGCTTCTGCATCTGAACACTTCATATGAGTGTTTGTGCACTTGTTAGCGCTTATTATTTTTCAGTTTTAAGCTCATGCCCGCACAGGCCCACACCATCACAATCTAATCTGAACACTGAATTGATTCAGAATCATGAAGCACCCATCCCTAAACCCAAACTGCCTCTAACTAAGATGATTTCCTCCTCACTGGCTGGTTTGGTAGAGCAGATACTGTGGTAAATCTGTGCTACACATTGGTGATGTTCAGACCTGCAGCAGGAGCCTCTCGTCTCCGATCACAGCAGCAGTGTTCCAGTCGATGACCTCTGAGAAGGGGAGCTCCCAACCGTTACTCAGCATCACCGGCACACAGGCCGCCTACACACACACACAGACAGACAAAAAGTCACACAGTGAGTCATAAGGCAGTGTTTTCATTACAGGACAGTGCGCGCACACACACGCAAGCACACAGGCAGACAGGCAAATATGACGCAGAACAAACACAATGGGTCGCATATTAAATCACTTCCACTGAATGCCAGAAGAGCCATTAGCCTCGTTACCAATACTGACGTGAGGCCCTCAGATGCCTACATATCACACACACACACCTTAAACACAAAGAACTATGTAAGCTTGGGAAAACAACGGAGAGAGCCAACAGGCACACACATACATGTAAAAACATGCATGTACACAAGCACACACAAAGTCTCACACACACACACACACACGCTTTCTCACGCACGCACACAAAGGATGGAGGAAAGAATGGAGGAAGCAAGTAAGTAAGCAACCAATCAATTAAGGAAGGAAGGGATGAAGTAAGGAAGTGAGTAAATAAGCAAGCAAGCAAGCAAGGAAGGAAGGAAGTAAGCAAGCAAGCAGGTAAGGAAGGAAGCAAGCAAGAAAGCAAGTAAGTAAGTAAGGAGGGAAGGAAGTAAGGAACGAAGCAGGCAAGCAAGCAAGGAAGGAAGGAAGGAAGTAAGGAAGGAAAGAAGGAAGGAAGGAAGGAAGGAACGAAGCAAGCAAGCAAGCAAGGAAGTAAGGAAGGAAGGAAGGAAGGAAAGATTGAAGGAAGTAAGGAAGGAAAGAAGGAAGGAAGCAAGTTACTAAGTAGGGAAGGAACGAAGCAAGCAAGGAAGGAAGGAAAGAAGGAAGGAAGGAAGTAAGGAAGGAAAGATTGAAGGAAGTAAGGAAGGAAAGAAGGAAGGAAGCAAGTAAGTAAGTAGGGAAGGAAGGAAGGAACGAAGCAAGCAAGCAAAGAAGGAAAGAAGGAAGGAAGGAAGGAAGGAAGGAAGGAAGGAAGGAAGGAAGGAAGGAAGGAAGGAAGGAAGGAAGGAAGGAAGGAAGGAAGGAAGGAAAGGAACGAAGCAAGCAAGCAAGGAAGTAAGGAAGGAAAGAAGGAAGGAAGGAAGCAAGGAAGGAAGAAAGCAAGCAAGCAAGCAAGGAAGGAGGGAAGGAAGTAAGGAACGAAGCAGGCAAGCAAGGAAGGAAGGAAAGATGGAAGGAAGGAAGGAAGGAAAGATGGAAGGACGTAAGGAAGGAAAGAAGGAAGGAAGCAAGTAAGTAAGTAAGTAGGGAAGGAACGAAGGAACGAAGCAAGCAAGCAAAGAAGGAAAGAAGGAAGGAAGGAATGAAGCAAGGAAGGAAGCAAGCAAACAAGCACAGACGCAAGCAAGGAAGGAAGCAAGCAAGGAAGGAAGGAAGGTAGGAAGGAAGCAAGGAAGCAAGGAAGGAAGGAAGGAAGCAAGCAAGCAAGCAAGCAAGCAAGCAAGGACGCAAGCAAACAAGCAAGGAAAGGAAAGGAAAGGGGGGAAAGGGGACAGAAGGAAGGACATATAACAAGAAGGAAGGAAGGAAGGAAGGAAGGAAGGAAGGAAGGAAGGAAGTATACTGGGAAAGATTTTGAGGAAGGAAGCAGAAAATGAAATGAAAACACAGACAGAAAACATGAAGACAAGAAGAAATCAATCAGAGCTGACCTGCAGAGCCTCCAGGAAGCGGAAGGATCCCAGGCGTCGTCCTCGAGGAACCAGACAGAAGGTAGAGTTGTGCAGCATTTCACGGTAGTCGTACCTGCAGAGAGAGAGAGAGAGAGAGAGAAACATAAAAACAATGTATTTGAACAATCAGTGCGCAATTAAAATAGGAAATAAGCGAACAGAATTCTTCACTCAGGGGCGAGCTGTGAGACAGGGCTGTCCACCGTCATCAACCCTCTTCAATAATTACATCAATCAATTGGCATTGCTCTTAGAACAAGCAGATACGCAGGGTCTCACACTATACGACTCCAGTGTAAAAGTTCCTGCTGTTTGCAGATTATCTGGTGCTGCTGTCGCCAACAGAAGAGGGTCTATAGCAGCAGCTGGATACCCTGCACAGCTTCTGTCAGACCTGGGCCCTGACCGTTAACCCAAAGAAAACCAAAACCCTAATGTTCCAGGAAAAACCCAGATGTCAGGGAAAGAAACACAGCTTCACCCTTGGTATGACAAAAATTGAAGCTGCCACAAGCTACACATACCTTGGGTTGAAAATAAGTGCTAATGGAAGACTAAATCTGGCTGAGAATGAACTGAAAGAGAAAGCAAGAAGGGTCTTTTACACCATTAAAGAAATCAACACAATTAGAAATTCCAGTTCAAATCTGGCTCAAAATCTTCCAGCCAGTGATTGAACCTGTAGTGCTATACAGGAGGGAAGTGTGGGGTCCTCTCCTCGGTCATGAGTTTGATAAGTGGGATAAGAATCCAATAGAAAAGCCTACATGCAGAGTTCTGTAGGAGCATCCTCAGGGTACTGAGGAACACACCCAGCAATGCATGTAGGGCAGAATTACACCAGTATCCTCTACTCATGCGCATTGAGAAACCAGCCATCAAATTCTGGAAACACACAAAAATGAGTGACCCCAACTCTTACCATCTTAAAGCCCTCAAAAACCAAGAGATGGACACTGACAAAAAGGTGTTCTGAGTGGTTGCCAGATGGTTGCTTAGGCGTTGCGTGGGTGATCTGAGTGGCTACTAAGGCGTTGCTAGATAGTTGCTAGGGTGTTCCAAGTCATTACTAAGGCGTTGTTAGACCATTGCTAAGGTGTTCTGGGTGGTTGCTAGGGTGTTCTAGGTGGTTACTGAGGTGTTACTAGGCGGTTGCTAAGGTGTTCTGAGTGGTTGCTAACATAAATTTCCATGTTTCTAGCATAAATTAGCATGTTGTTCGCATTGAATATAAGTTAGCATGTCACTAGCATGTTTCTAGTATAAACTAGCATGCTGTTAGCATGAATTTAGTATGAATTAGCATGTTTGCTGGTATGATTAGTATGTTTGTTAGTATGTATTAGCATATTGCTAGTATGCTTATAGTATGAACTAGCATGTTGCTAGTATGTTTATAGCATGAATTAGCATGTCGCTAGTATGTCATTAGTATGTTTCTGGTATGGAGTAGTGTATTGTGTAGTGGATTGGTATGTTATTAGTATGTCCAATGTAAAGTCAATGGCAGATTTTTTTTACAATGGAAGTTTATGGAACAGTTGCTAGGGTGCCGTATGTGGTTGCTAGGGTGTGGCTAGTAAGTTAAATGGTCATCAGTGTTTGGCAGGTTGGTAGTCTAAAATTAAATGAGCGTAACCTTAAGTCTCTATGATAGTTTGTCAGAAAGTTATGATTTTCTCAAGTCATCATAAAGATGATATTAAATAATATTTTATTTACATTTTAATTATTATAATTTTGTTTTTCTAATTAATATTATTATTATTATTTTATTTCTTTTTTTTTTACTACTACTATCTATTGTGAGTATTGTTTTTTTATTATATATGTATGTCACTTTTTGTAAACTATTAATATTTTGGCAATACATTTGTAATGACAATAAAGCAACTATTGAATTGAACAGAGAGAAAGAGAGAGAGATGAGTGACACAAACACACTCTGTGACTGTGTGTCAATTCTCCATCAGCACCTACACTACAGTCTCCAGTGAACAGCACAGAATGATCAGATGTGCAGGATGAGGCCGTGACACCTGCCCACTTTACTTACACGCACGCACACGCACACGCACACACACACACACACACACACGCGCACACACACACACACACACACACACACACACACACACACACACACCCTTGTCTATCAAATCCTATTTTCTGATTTGAATGATTGATCTCAATGCATAGCTCTTCCATTGTTTGTGGAAATTGAGGGAACTAACATTAGCAAACAACACTGATGATTCACCAATGAGAACAGCTGAGAGAAGAGTAAAATAGCTGTCCACACACGCTCGTTTCCACTGAATGAAAAATTATATGTGATGTGGGATTAGAAAAATCACTGAGAACACTGTAATCTTCTCCTTTACTCAACAACAGCTTCAACAAAATCAGAAAACCTTCAGCATTTGGCCATTCAGTTACACAATATGTAGAGCTGAATCTCTTCTAAACAGTGCAGGGTTTTCAAAACAATACTCTTATTATCTCTGTGAAAAGTCAAACAAACTTCAATGTGTGCATGAGACGCTGCAACATCCACAAGACCAACAGTCAGAGTACAGGTTTAGCTGGAAATCGAGCAGTGTAGTGGAATGATGTCGCGCTTGCGTGATGCTGACTGGCTGAAAGCTGCTGTTATAGTTCGATTGTACAGACCGCTTCCTGTAAATAAAAGCCTATATAGTGCTGCACATCTTGCTTAAGAACTATTTATTTAGTCTTATTTTATATGAACGTATACACCAAGTTTCAGCCTGGTTTGTTCAGTCTCCGCTGTCATCTGTCTTACATCATTCATGAGTAATTAAGCGAGTCATGTGCTTCTCATTTCCAGCATGCTGACCGCTGCATGTGACTGACCTTACAACGGAACTTTCTCCAACCAGACGGTTAATAAGCAGACAGTAACTACAACTGCACTAAGGGCATTAAACAGCTTAAACCAGCCTACGCAGGTTGACCAGCCTGGTTTTAAAGGGGTTTTGGCTATTTCCAGGCTGGTTTTTAGCCATTTCCAGCTTTGTCAGGCTGGAAAAGGACCAGCTAAAATCAACTTGACCAGCCTGGTTCAACCTGGACATAGATGGTTTTGGTTGGGCTCCCAGCCTGGCTAGACTGGTCAAGCTGGTTTCAGCTGGTCATCTCCCAGCCTGACCAGACAAAGTTGGAAATTGCTAGAAATCAGCCTGGAAATTGCCAAAACCCATCTAAAACCAGGCTGGTCGACCAGCTAGAGTCACTAGGCATGATTGCCTTGAACAGTGCACTCATTAGGCATGGGAGGATAACCGTTTTCATGGTATACCGCGGTTTGGAAAAGTTTTAAAACCACCAAAATGTTCTGTAATACCGTTCCTAAAGTACATGTAAGAGTTTTTATTTACTTTTTTTTCAGGACAACAGTATCTCCAGCAGATAAAATATTCAAAGACGCCCTTTATATTGTGAAGAAATCAGTGTTTTAGAAACTAATGAAGACAGCAGAAGTTAAAGATTCATACTGACATGTTTACTGCTGCATAATATTATAAATCTTTCAAAAAATTAAATATATTGTGCTCAAAGGGGGAAAAGTTTGAGTTTTTTACCCAGAGATTTTAAAGAGACTATATTTTAGAGGAGTGAGCACAATATCGGGAAACAGTGATATTTTTATCTAAGGTTACTATACCGTCAGAATTTTATATCGGCCGCTTGCATGATCAATAATGCGACTGATCAGTTTAACAGAAGAGACGTGCTCTCGCTCAGCACAGTGCACATTCCTTTAGTTATATGGTTTTGTTTAATGTTTTGTCGTTTGGGATGCAGTGAGACATATTTAGCTGAACAGATCAGCCACTTTGATGCTCATAAATATCATTAATTCCTCGTGCTGCAGGTATTAGGAGGTTTGCTGAAGGCATCTGCTGATGTACAGTGAGGGGTTTACATCTTTAATAAACTGACAGTTTGCGTTCATTAAACGGTAAGAATGATTAATAAATCTACATCAAACAGTCTCTGTAAAGCGACGTCGCGTCTTCAGTTTTCCACTCACACTACAAGTGTACAAGTGTCCAGAGGAGCTGCGCTCTGGCTCACTTCTTCCAAAGAGGATCCATGCCTGGGTCTGATTTGGAGCACTCACACTTGTCAACTGAACAGGGAAATGCGCCCGGGCATGGTTCAGATACCATAGTGTGAGTGCACCCTAATTTCAGTTCAACCAAACTCTAAACTCTGTCATCATTTATCTTTTCCTTCCTTTCTTTTGTTCAACACTTAAGCGGAGAGTTCACCCAAAAACACTAATGTCTTCACTTGCTCAGCTTTTATTCATTTCAAACCTTCACGAGTTTCTTTCTTCCGCTGAACACAAAAGAAGATGCTTTGAAGAATGTTGGAAACCTGTATCCCTTGACCTCCACAGTATCAGTATTTCTACAGAAGTAAATGGTTACAGGTTTTCAGCAAAATATCCTCTTTAGTAGAGCTAAACTCAAGTGTTTAGATTACAGGGGTGGGCAAACTCGGTCCAGGAGGGCCGGTGTCCTGCAGAGTTTAGCTCCAAATTTAATCACACACACACACACACCTGTTTATAGATTTTTAGTTATCCTGAAGACACTGATTAGCATGTTCAGGTGTGTTTGATTAGTGTTGCAGCTAAACTATGCAGGACACCGGCCCTCCAGGACCGAGTTTGCCCACCCCTGATTTAGAACCACTTAATAGTGAGCAGATTAAAGGTGTTGGGTGAACTATCCCTTTAAGATGAAGATATTTTGAGGAAAGCTGAAAACCTGTAGGGTGGCACAGTGGTTAACACTGTCGCCTCACAGCAAGAAGGTCACTGGTTCGAGTCTTGGCTGGGCCTGTTGGCATTTCTGTGTGGAGTTTGCATGTTCTTCCTGTGTTTGCATGGGTTTCCTCCTGGTGCTCCGGTTTCCCCCACAGTCCAAACACATGCACTATAGGGGAACTGATGAACTAAATTGGCTGTAGTGTATGAGGGGATGTGTGTGAATGAGTGTGTATGGGTGTTTCCCAGTACTGGGTTGCGGCTGGAAGGGCATCCGCTGTGTAAAACATATGCTGCAATAGTTGGTGGTTCATTCCACTGTGGCGACTTCTGATAAATAGAGACTAAGCCGAAGGAAAATGAATGAAAACCTGTAACCATTTACTTCCATTGTAGGAAAAACAAATGCCATTAAATCAAATGGTGGTTTGCAACATTCTTTAAAATCTCTTCTTTTGTGTTTATAAGAAGAAACTCAAAGTTTAAGAGACAAAAGAAGAGTAAATAATGGGCATATGTTCAAAAAAAGTCAATGAACACAGGTTTGCAACATTCCTCAAAATATCTCCTTTAGTGTTTAACCGAAGAAAGAAACTCAAAGATTAAGAGATAAAGATCAGTACATCTTTTGGGTATATGTTCATGAAAGTCAATAAACACAGGTTTTCAACATTCTTCAAAATATCTCCATTTGTGATTATTAGAATAAATAAGCTCAAAGATTAAGAGATAAAAAACAGTAAAATATGGGTATATGTTCAAGAAAATCAATGAACAGGTTTGCAACATTCTTCAAAATATCTCCTTTTGTGTTTATCAGAAGAAACTCAAAGTTTAGAGATAAAGAACTCACATTTTTGGGTATATTTTCAATTTTGGGTGAACTATGCCTTTGAATATATCGAAAATAATTGATTAATCGTATAGTATATATTTCTTATGCATATTTAATACCCACACACACACCCCCACAGTAAAAACAAAACTATACAGAACAGTTCTGCTTGGATATTGAATTAGAGGATTACTCTGCCCAGCTCTAGTCAAGTCAAATTCAGCATCAACCCTTGGAAATAAGAGAGATGATCTACTTTCTTCCCCTGTCAGAGTGTCAGGGATCTCTCCACTCGGCCTCGCTCACACAGATGGCTTCCTGTCCTCTCATCTGCGCAAGCAAACACACGCCAAAGAGGTCTGGAGGTTAAAGGAGCGGCCGGTTATTTATCAGGCCGAGAATCATTCATCATTTACTGTGAGCATGTAAGGTGAAGGTTGTGTGACGCCGCTGCTGTGTGACTTTATCAGCGCAGGGATGATGATGATGAGGATGATGATCTGCTGACTCCAGAACAGCTGCAGCGTTTGCCTCCTCAGCTCAATGCTACATGCTGACTCACAATACTGCTTCAAATGCCAGGCTACACACACACACACAATCAGAGAGAGATGCACACACAGAGAAACAGACAAACAAGCATGCACATACACACAAAACCCAAACATGTGCACAACACATACAAAACACACACACAAACAAATCACACATGCATTGACACACACACGCACACATTAACACAACACACACTAAGCACATATATACACATGCATGTGCACACCAGAAGACAGACACACAAACAACACACACAGAGATATGCGCACACACGCACAAACAAAACATGCATTCGCACACACTTGCATAACAAACACAGAAACATGCACACACAGACACAACACACACAGATATGCACACACATACAACACAAACGCACACACACTCTCAACACAGACATGCATTCATTCAAACAAAGAATGCACGCACATAACACGTGCACACACACACACACACACACACACAAAACATACATGCACACGTGCACATAAACAGAATGCATGCACACACACATATATATATATATGACAATAAACAAAACACATATGCACACACACACACACACACACACACACACACACACACACACACACACGCACACACACATACATACAAAGAATGCATGTACACACTCACAAAACACACAGACATGCACACAAACAACACGCACACACATGACAATAAACAAAACATACATGAGCGCGTGCACACACGACTGCATACAAACGAAGAATGCCTACACACACAACACACATATGCGCACACACATGCATATACAAAGAAACACACACACACTGAAATTCATACACACAGACACACACCAGACATGATTGCATTCAAATGAAGAATGCATGCACACACACAGTAATGCTTAAACACAAACATGCACACACACAACACACACATATGTGCACACGCATATGACAATAAACTAAACACACACACACACACACACACTCATAACACAGAAATGATTGCATACAAAAAGAATGCATGCACACACACACACACACACAGATATGCACACACATGACAACAAACACATACATTCACGACACACAAAACACACACATGACGAACGAAGAATGCATGCACACACACTCACATGACAACACACAATATGCACACACTCATCACACACAGACATACACACACAAAAAACATGCGCACAGAACACACGTTCACATGACAAACAAAACACATACATGCACACACACACACATACAAATGAAGAATGCATGCACACACATATGACAAACAAAACATACATGAGCACACACACAATCATGCAAGCACACGCGCACACACACTCACATGACACACAACATACAAACATGCACACACAAACACACACACACATACGACAACCAACAAAACATGCGCACACACGCAACACACAAATGCGTGCACACGCACACACACACACTCACATGACACACACTCACAAAACACATATGCACACACATGCACACACATACACACACACACACACACACACACACACACACACACACACACACACACACACAGACAGACATGATTGCATACAAACAAAGAATGCACGCACAAACAAACACGCACGTGCACACACTCACATGAGACAACACACAAACAAAACACACACACACACACACACACACACACACACACACACACACACACACACTGAGTGATGCCGAAGCACAGAGGTCATACTGTCGCAAAGTGAGCAAACAAGGCATGAGTGTGAGCACACACACACACTCACACTCACACACTCACACACACACACACACACACACACACACACACACACACACACACACACACACACACACACACACACACACACAGCTGTCTGGATATGAGTCTGCTCCAGTGTTAATGTGCTGGAATATGAATGAGTCTGGAGGCCGAGCGAGCGCCGCCGCCGCTGCTGACGCTTCACCCAGATTATCTACCTGAGGAGCAATATCACAGCGTCTGCAAACACTGACACTCACTCGCTGTGTGACGCCAGCCAGAGCACACACTTCACACACACACTCTTCCAGACGCTCTACAGGACTCAAACGCCCAAAGCAACATCAGTTCCTGTTTTATTAGATATTAAATTATGCAGGTTTCTTATTAGGTGTGTTAAAAGTAATAGATAGAGATTTATTGTAATGTGTACTATCAAAATGTGTAGGCATTAAGAATAACACAACACCAGAATGATGGATGGATACATCAGATACATAATGATAGACAAATAGATAGAGAGACACACAGATCTATAATACGAGCAATTGTACAACCACCAAAACATTAGCTGGAATGATAGACACACAGACGGACATAATGATAGACAGATGAAACAATAGAAAGGACAAACGATAGACAGACGCATAGGATGACGACGAGAACAATACGACAAAACTATATATAGATTGAAAGATAGAGTGATGGAACGACAGAGAATAATGGACAAAGAGATAGAATGATGGAACAGAAGACAGATAATACAACAGATAAATAGACATAGAAAAAACAAATAGAATGATACAGTAGATAGAATGATAAATAGAGAGAGATAGAATGATATAGACAGAGCGATAGATATATAGAATGATAAATAGAGAGATAGAATGATATAGACAGAGCGATAGATATATAGAATGATAAATAGAGAGATAGAATGATATAGACAGAGCGATAGATATATAGAATGATAAATAGAGAGATAGAATGATATAGACAGAGCGATAGATATATAGAATGATAAATAGAGAGAGATAGAATGATATAGACAGAGCGATAGATATATATAGAATGATAAATAGAGAGAATAGAATGATATAGACAGACGCGATAGATATATAGCAATGATAAATAGAGAGAGATAGAAATGATATAGACAGAGCGATAGATATATAGAATGATAATAGAGAGATAGAAGGATATAGACAGAGCGATAGATATATAGAATGATAAATAGAGAGAGATAGAATGATATAGACAGAGCGATAGATATATAGAATGATAAATAGAGAGATAGAATGATATAGACAGAGCGATAAATATATAGAATGATAAATAGAGAGATAGAATGATATAGACAGAGCGATAGATATATAGAATGATAAATAGAGAGAGATAGAATGATATAGACAGAGCGATAGATATATAGAATGATAAATAGAGAGAGAGAATGAATAAGACAGAGCGATAGATATATAGAATGATAAATAGAGAGAGATAGAATGATATAGAGACAGAGCGATAGATATATAGAATGATATAGAGAGAGAGATAGAATGATATAGACAGAGCGATAGATATATAGAATGATAAATAGAGAGATAGAATGATATAGACAGAGCGATAGATATATAGAATGATAAATAGAGAGATAGAATGATATAGACAGAGCGATAGATATATAGAATGATAAATAGAGAGAGATAGAATGATATAGACAGAGCGATAGATATATAGAATGATAAATAGAGAGATAGAATGATATAGACAGAGCGATAGATATATAGATGATAATAGAGAGATAGAATGATATAGACAGAGCGATAGATATATAGAATGATAAATAGAGAGAGATAGAATGATATAGACAGAGCGATAGATATATAGAATGATAAATAGAGAGATAGAATGATATAGACAGAGCGATAGATATATAGAATGATAAATAGAGAGATAGAATGATATAGACAGAGCGATAGATATATAGAATGATAAATAGAGAGAGATAGAATGATATAGACAGAGCGATAGATATATAGAATGATAAATAGAGAGATAGAATGATATAGACAGAGCGATAGATATATAGAATGATAAATAGAGAGATAGAATGATATAGACAGAGCGATAGATATATAGAATGATAAATAGAGAGATAGAATGATATAGACAGAGCGATAGATATATAGAATGATAAATAGAGAGAGATAGAATGATATAGACAGAGCGATAGATATATAGAATGATAAATAGAGAGATAGAATGATATAGACAGAGCGATAGATATATAGAATGATAAATAGAGAGATAGAATGAATATAGACAGAGCGATAGATATATAGAATGATAAATAGAGAGAGATAGAATGATATAGACAGAGCGATAGATATATAGAATGATAAATAGAGAGATAGAATGATAATAGACAGAGCGATAGATATATAGAATGATAAATAGAGAGAGATAGAATGATAATAGACAGAGCGATAGATATATAGAATGATAATAGAGAGATAGAATGATATAGACAGAGCGATAGATATATAGAATGATAAATAGAGAGATAGAATGATATAGACAGAGCGATAGATATATAGAATGATAAATAGAGAGATAGAATGATATAGACAGAGCGATAGATATATAGAATGATAAATAGAGAGATAGAATGATATAGACAGAGCGATAGATATATAGAATGATAAATAGAGAGAGATAGAATGATATAGACAGAGCGATAGATATATAGAATGATAAATAGAGAGAGATAGAATGATATAGACAGAGCGATAGATATATAGAATGATAAATAGAGAGAGATAGAATGATATAGACAGAGCGATAGATATATAGAATGATAAATAGAGAGATAGAATGATATAGACAGAGCGATAGATATATAGAATGATAAATAGAGAGAGATAGAATGATAATAGACAGA
>NC_079453.1:49170505-49190505 GCF_903798145.1 Danio aesculapii
CTATTCAACACCACCAAGAAAAAAAACACACAAAAAGCGCAAGGCCATTCAAATGTCATTCAGTCCAAGGAGACTCCGTCATTTACATTTCTACAGCTCTTTACATAAAGATGCACATCAAGGCCCTGCGAGTCTCGCTTTTCCCCTCTTAGGACCCATCTGGTGTTATCAAAAAAAACACGGTGGGCTTTCTCTAATGGCTCTGCTGCAACAAAACCAGATAAAGACAAGGTCGAGGTGGGAAAATGTCAAACTTGTTTTATTCAGAGAGGAGGTTGTGGAGGTATGAGAAGTCCAATCTGAAGGACGAAAGAGGAGTTCACCGGGTGACAGGACAGAGTTCAGGCTTTCTACAGATCATGTAAGTGTGTGTGTGTTTGTGTGTGTGTGTGAAGCGAGAGAGAAATAAAAATGGAAATGCTAAACCTACCAAACATGGAGAGATAAAACGCTCAGCTTAGAATGAAATGACTACAGCATGCTTCTACTTTAAAAGGAACACTTCATTTTTTTTTTAAATAAGCTGATTTTACAGTTCCTCAGAGTTGAAAACTTGAGTTTTACCCAAGGGGCAACCTCCCGCTCTCCCTCGGGAAGCCAATACGGAAGTAACCAAGACTGCAATTCATCGACTCGCCTTGGGGGGCTGGCTCCAGGAAGTCCAGATCATTTCTGACTGCAATGGGAAATCTGCCATTTTTACAGCTGATAAAACATGCTTACAGCCTGGTACAAATGATGGCTTTGGTACATATAGCCGTGATTAACCTTCATGACAACTGTGAGGGGGTGAATTTTTTTATAACTCATCCATTTCGTTTTATTAAGTTATATTAAGTCTGCATAATTAAGGGCGTGGCCACTTGAGTGACAGCTAGGTCTTGCTGCTCCGTCTCGTCACCTCAGCTGATTGCAGCTGATTAGCCGATGAACTCGGCATATACATCGCATTTCTGTGTTGGTTAATGTTTCTTTACGCAGTCAATGCCTTTTGGGATTTTTCCTACAATTATCAGATGATATGGCATGCTGTGTGCACTTAATTGTGCTCAAACCATTCACCTGGCCTCCGTTTCCCATGTGAGTAAAGTTATATACTTGTATACCATCTCTATAAATGTATTTGTTTTATTTAAGATCATTTCTCATTTAATGTTCTTTAGAGCTGTAATGCCCTCCAGAATCTGGCAGATTGATTAGCTGTAGGCTCTAGAACAGTCATCTGAAGCGTTATCATACAGTGTTATGCTGGAGTTCATCAATAGTCTTGCATTTACTAACACAGACTATAATTGAAGTGTTTGGAAGTAATTCACGTTTTCCTCCTGTAGAAAAACATCATAAGAGCAATGCTTAGTGGCTCAATGTATTACTACAGTGTTTTAAACGTCTAAACACTTTATTGATATAGTGTACAGCCAAGCACATGTGGTCAGAACACAAACGAGTCGCAGGTAATAGAGTATCAAGCGTTTCTCCCAAAGGAAGCTCTGTCTAAACCAGGTCCAAGCAAAATGCCAGCAGGCGTCTGTAGCTCTGCCCACTCTCCGCCTTTTTGCCCTTGTTTGGTATCCCGCCGTGGGCGGACGCGCGAACAAAATGGCGACGGTTGGCCAGCCTACTTTTAGCTTCATTTGCGCTCTTCAGAAACCTATGGGTGACGTCACGGATGTCCGTCCAAATATTTTACAGTCTATGGTTTTACCGCATTCAGGTGATTTTCGGGTCTCACAGGAGGAGCACGTTTAGCTTAGCTTAGCATAGATCATTGAATTAGATTAGACCATTAGCATCTCTGACCGAAGAGTGTCGTAGATGTTCCTATTTAAAGCTTGACTTTTCTGTGTGTACTCAAGGTCTTTGCACACGGAACTCCGAAATTTTCATACGCATTTTTTCGTACTTATGCAAAAAATTCATCACGTACACAAAACCTAAACCATTACAAAAAACGCAAAACATCAGTCAAGTCAAGCAGTGATGCTTCCTTCTCTCTCTTCTCTAAACAAAAATAAAGAGGTAGGCTGGATATTGTGTTCATCCAATACTAAAAGCAGAGTTCAGCTCATTATCAAAGAGCTGCAGTGGATTATCTGGAAATGCAAAGTTTATTTCAGGATATCAGTTGACTTTTAATACATTGCTTGTGATACTTCATACGATTAGAAAGGTAAACAAATCTGGAACAGAGACCGTAACTATATACTTTGTAATAGATGGCGGCTGTGTTGACGTGTCAGAGCAACTGACCATCAGGCGATTATAATATCCATGACAATGTCAAATGTATGGACACACACCCCATGCAGCACCAGGGGATTGGTGCGGCAGTCACAGAATCCAGCATTTAGGGGTTCTGTAGTTATCTGTAGCTCAAATTATGGCATTCTGTATTTAGCTTTTCGCTTGTACGGTGGCTCTGAACTGTTCAAACACCTCTCAAAGTGCTTTTTCTGATACGAAAACGGAAAAAAAAATAAAAAATCAAACCTGGTTCAAATTTTTTATGATGGATGAAAGTTTCGGAAACAGGGCATCAATACGATTCACACAACGTGAGGTCGAATTTATTTAACATGCAAAAATTATAGACGAACATTTCGGATTCAGTGCGCAATAACAAAGACTGACAGAAAATGACAAAGTGCTATTTTCTAGGTTGATATGGCTAAGAACTACCCTCTCAATCTGGCGTAATAATCAAGGAATTTTGCCATGATATTACGCAAATATTAAAATCTTGTAAACACAGAGAGAATTGTGAAAAACAATTCAGAACTACTTTCATGTGTGAGTAAAATCATTGGAGCAAAGCTACAGAAGAGTCAAGCTTCAAATTATAACATTGTAATGAGATGCTAATGGTCTAATCTGATTCAATGATCTATGCTAAGCTAGGCTAAAAGTGCTCCCGGCAGACACAGAAATTGGCTGAATGGATTCAAATAGGGCTGCACGATATTGAAAAAAATGGAATAAAATCTGACATTGCAATATTCATATATATATATGAATATTAATAATTCATGAATATGAATAAATCAAATTCATTCATTCATTCATTCTCCTTCGGCTTAGTCACTTATTCATCAGGGGTCACCACAGAGGAATGAAATGCCAACCTACCCAGCATGTGTTTTACACAGCGGGTGCCCTTCCAGCTTCAACCTAGTGCTGGGAAACACCCGTACACACTCACATTCACACATTCATACACTACGGCCAATTTAGTTCATTCAGTTCACCTGCAACGCATGTATTTGGACTGTGGGGGAAACCAGTGCACCCGGAGGAAACCCACGCCAACACGGGGAGAACATGCAAACTCCACACAGAAATGCCCACTGACCCAGGTGAGACTCGAACCAGCGACCTTCTTGCTGTAAGGGACAGTGCTAACCACTGAGCCACCGTGTAGCCCATAATTAAAATTGCAAGAAAAAATGACTACAATGGAGCAAGGAAAAAAGCTAAATAAAACAGTGCTTTATGGAGTCAAATGCTATTCAGGTAGAGAAATTGAACAATAAAAATGTAAAATAACAAAATAGAAATTCTGTAAAAATATTCTTCATTAAATTACTAATGTACTTTAGACCCTGCATGCTTTAAACTCTCTTGAAAGGCCTTTAAAACACATGCAAACGGTAAAGTTTCACCCTGTTATGGTTATACTTTGCCGTGACTCCACAAATCCTATGTATTCTCAACTTGTGCAGATCAACTATAATCATAACTCAACATTGCATATCCTGCGCTGTGACTATTGCTGATGCACACATTGCAATATCCATGCTGAAACCATATATTGTGCAGCACTAGATAAAAAAAAAATAGTAAATCTGAACCGTTTACCTCTAGGAGAACTGTAAAATGAGTCTGTTTTCTTTTTAAAAGTGGAGTGTTTAAGAAATGTTATGCTACACACACAGAAACACACACATACACAAACTAATCTAAAAAGACAGGGTCTGGCCTTTGCCATGTTTGTGCTTTACAGCAAAAGGAGATGTCCAACAGCACCAGGGACATTTCCAAAGGCATAGGGGTCAGTGCCGCTGTCTGTCTGTGTGTTTATCACTGCGAGGACCAGACACACTCATCCACAGGGGTCTAGACCCGTAACAACATGCAGACGGCCTCATGCCTGGTTAGCAGCCAAAGGACAACCATACACAACAGCCACAGCCAGAACCACAAACTAATATATATTAATCTTATAATATAATATAATATAATATAATATAATATATATAATATAATATAATATAATATAATATAATATAATATAATATAGTATAATATAATATAATAAATATAATATAATATAATATATATAATATAATATAATAAATATAATATAATATAATATAATATAATATAATATAATAAATATAATATAATATAATATAATATAATATAATATAATATAATAAATATAATATAATATAATATAATAAAATAATATAATATAATATAATATAATATAATATAATATAATAAATATAATATAATATAATATAATAAAAATATAATATAATATAATATAATATAATATAATATAATATAGTATAATATAAAATAATATAAAATAATATAATATAATA
Source organism: Danio aesculapii (assembly GCF_903798145.1). Lineage (NCBI taxonomy): Eukaryota > Metazoa > Chordata > Actinopteri > Cypriniformes > Danionidae > Danio > Danio aesculapii. The sequence goes on from NC_079453.1 coordinate 49,175,113, forward strand.
TAATATAATATAATATAAAATAATATAATATAACATAATATAATATAATATAAAATAAAATAATATAATATAATATAAAATAATATAATATAATATAAATAATATAATATAATATAATATAAAATAATATAATATAATATAATAAATATAAAATAATATAATATAATATAATATACATATAATATAATATAATATAATATAATATAATATAATATAATATAATATATATATCTGTTCAGGTGTCAAAGCTGATAGTCAAACTATCACATGCTTCAACATATAGCAGCATACGAGTAGCTAAATTCCAAAATGTATTATACAAAAATAATTAATTAATTAATAATAATATTATTAATAATAATAATAATAATAATAATAATAAATAAAAAAGCAATGCAATACAAAAAATGTTACTGTGACCTTTTATGTGAAGCTGCTTTGACACAATCTACATAGTATAAGCGCTACACAAATAAAGGTGAATTGAATTGAATTGAAAGGTAATGTATTTCTCTATTTAAATTTGCATTATGCATCCCATGTGCGCATATTTGCTACAATGATGTTATAATAAAAATGTATTTAAATCTAAATGCATTGAGGACAAATAACATTTAAAAGTGATCGTTTTGCTACCATTTCTGCTTGTACATTACACGCATAAATTAAATTCAAGTAATACATGTTAAAATTTAATATGGCAACTTCTTAAGCGTTACATTTATTTAAATACATGCAATACTACAAAATTACAATACTATTTACAAATTTAAATATGTATTGTAAGTATAAAAAATAAATAAAGTATGGATGGAAATGGCAATATTAATAATTTAATTATAATATAAATATTAAATATTATTAATAACGCCAAAGAGAATGCAAATTTAAATACATTTACCGTTTTGGGCACATACAGAAATTTTATCTGGCCAAACACGTGCTTAAACTATGGTGTAAACATATACTGTATACAAAACTACAGTTAATATATTTGAACATATACAGTTAGGTCCATAAATATTTGGACATGGACAATTCTAACATTTTTGGCTCTATACACCAACACGATTTGAAATGAAACTAACAAGATGTGCTTTAATTTGAGGGTATTCACATCCAAATCAGGTGAACGCTGTAGGAATTACAACAGTTTGCATAAGTGCCTCCCACTTGTGAAAGGTCCAAAAGTAAGTGGCGAATTGGCTTCTAAGCTGTTCCATGACCAGGTGTGTGTTATTCCCTCATTAAGTGGGAGGCGCATAGGCAAACTATTGTTTAAGCTGTGGTCACACTGCACTTTTTCTCCCCATAGACTTCCATTTATATGCATGCGAATGCGTCAGACTGGAAATGCCAAACTCATGCGGGCAAGTTTCGCAGGTCGCTGCATTGGAGAGCTCAAGCTTCATGAACTCTGACCTGCGAAATCGCATTACTTGACTGCGTGAGACTAATCGAGGATAAAAACATGACCTCTCTGGACAGAAATTTTAAATATGGACCAATCGCTCACTTTTTTAAAATGTCTAATCATCTGGTTTAATCCAGCCCCTTTCGCAACGCCGTACAACAGAATTTCGCAAGCTCAAACTCTGTGACTGCAGCTTTAATTTGAGGGTATTTACATCCAAATCAGGTGATCGCTGTAGAAATTACAACAGTTTACATATGTGCCTCCCACTTGTTAAGGTCCAAAAGTAATTGGAGAATTGGCTTCTAAGCTGTTCCATGCCAGGTGTGTGTCATTCCCTCATTATTAGTGGAAGGCACATATGTAAACTGTTGTAAATTCTACAGTGTTCACCTGATTGGATGTTAATACCGTCAAATTAAAGCTGACAGTCTGCAGTTAAACTACATCTTGTTCATTTCATATTGATCGTGTTGGTGTTGTGTTCGATCGAGTTTTGAAATGCATGTGAATATATATATTGCCAGACAACATTTTTTATATACACGAGATCCAAATATGGGACTACAAACCGGTTTAACACACATATTTGTAAAACACACAAAAAAGAACAGGTAAATTTGCAACATTAAAAATCTATATTAAATTATTTTTCTCACTAAAAACTCCCTGCAAATCCATCACAAAATTTGAAAGTGAAAGTAAAAGACGTGTTGCGGACAAATAATCAGAAAGTGCAACAAAACAGAAAATTACACTGTGGCTCAGTGGTTAACACTGTGGCCTCACAGCAAGAAGGTCGCTGGTTCAAGTCCTGGCTGGGCCAGTTGGCATTTCTGTGTGGAGTTTGCATGTTCTCCCGTGTTGACGTGGGTTTCCTCCTGTTGCTCTGGTTTCCCCACAGTCCAAACACATGCGCTATATGTGAACTGAATCAATTAAATTGGCCATAGTGTATGAGTGTGTGTGTGTGTGTGTGTGTGTGTGTGTGTGTGTGTGTGTGTGTGTGTGTGTGTGAGAATGAGTGTGTATGGGTGTTTCCCAGTACTGGGTTGCAGCTGGAAGGGCATCTGCGTAAAACATATGCGGGAATAGTTTGTGGTTCATTCCGCACTGGCGACCTCTGAAATAGAGACTAAGCTGAAGGTGAATGAATGAATGAAAGACTGGTGCACATCAACATGCCTCACAGACAAATATAAAGCATTCCAGGTTGTGAACGATGTTCTTGTGCGGTCCATCTTGATCTAGTCTACACTAGATCAGCTGGGAATTTCCCCACAGAGCTAGCAAGCGGACCGATCATAGCATCCGAGAGAAATAAAACAATCTGTTTGGATTTCCTCCATCTTTGTGGGCAGGAAGAAACCGAGGGAGAGAGGGGAAAGAGGCAAAAATTCATTGTGCTAGCAGGATGATGAAAGGAAGAGGTGGAGCTGGACTGATTTCCAATATCCCCAACTCAATGCAAACCTGACTGCATTCTGCATGTAGAGCTGAAGTCAGAGTTATTCACCCTCCTGTCAATTTTTCTTCAAATATTTCCCAAATCATGTTTAACAGAGCAAGGAATTTTTCACAGTATGTCTGATAATATTTTTTCTTCTGGAGCAAGTCTCATTTGTTTTATTTATCTAGTCTAATATTATTTACTGTCATCATGACAAATATAAATAAAAGCATAAATCAGTTATTAGAAATGAGTTATTAAAACTATTATGATTAGAAATGTTAGGAGGGCCTAAAAATTCAGGAGGAATTCAGGACTAATAGGTCTGACATTAACTGTATGTGTACAAAACCACAGGGTGACACACACTCATAAGGATGCTAAGCTTTTCCTGAACACCTGGGACTCGCTGGAATACTTGCAGAGCGACAAACACACTTCACACATCGTGACCTGCCTTTTTTCCTTAAACTTCTCTCTGCACTGGCTCCTAATGAGGCGCAGTGGGACTTATTTTTTTCATTGCACAGACCCTCGCCCCCCAATTGTGCTAATACCCCTACAAGTCTGTTCACCAGATGGGCTACAAGCCTACAACATCATGCACTACGCCAAACAATACAACTTCACCACCCTGAAGTCATCATGAAAAATAGTCAAAGGCAGTATTCCTTTAGATGAACTTGACAGGAACAAGGTAAACCGTTTTGGGCAGGTTTCCCAGACAGACGAAGATAAAGCATGGCGCTAGAGTAGATTTCAGCACAAATGATGATATTAGCAAGAAAATCTATCATAAACCAGTCTTGCAGCGTCTGGGAAACTGCATGTGAGGAGTAATTCATAAAACCAGGAGCCTTCAAGTTGCTCAAGTCTAATCATTAAACAGTCCCTTAAAAAGTTAAACAGGATGCAGATTAAACTATGGTATTAGATCATCTTCTACCTATAGTGCCGGATGTAAAAACGATGATGCAAATGAGATCATCATAATAGAAATATAGAGATCATTAACTTACATAAAATGCAAAATGGTAAACAAAATCACACCTGTATGTGTATGTCTGTGTCTTTGTAAGGAGAATTTATCATGCTGTTATGCAAGAACATTTTCTGATGCAAGTCTGACTGAGTTGTGTGTTGTGTGTAGTGTTGAATGAAAGTTCTGGACTGAAACCAAAATTCTGGATGTACTTGGTTGAACAAGAAAACGCTTTGTAATAATTATGTGTTGTTTTTGTTAAATTCATTTTGTAAGACTTTTTATAATTTAACTGACTTTAAAAAACACAATAAGCACATTTTATTGACAGTAAAAATAAATAAGTCTTGTTTACTCATTTTTTCGGTCACGTTTCTGTGTTAGCAGAAAATATAAATGCGGTTTAAGCCAAAAAAAACTTTCAACAGCGGATAAAAACATTGCATCCTATGGCTGGGCCAATAAACTGCTATCGATATATATTGACTGAACACCACCGTCAATAACCATAAAAAAAAAAAAAAACGTTTGGTATGAAGTTTCAAAATAAAGCGCTATAGTTTTATTAAAATGTGTCTGCTGAGCGCGCCTTGGAGAGAATGCCAATAAGCTTACCGTACGTTCACACCAAAAGCGGCGAGAGAGTCAAAGTAGCCAGAAATCATTCATTTTCAATGAGAGCCAGCGACGATAAGCGGCGAGGAGCAGCGCGGCGCGTCTTTAGCGGTGTGGGCGAGGAGGAGGATTGAAATCAAGTTAACTATGATAATGAGCTATGACGCGGTTCAGCGGCAAGAAATCAGAATGAAGAAGTCCACCACTTGAGGAGTCCAGAGAACACAGACCTGTGACCACACAACTGGTTCCGACCACAGTTGTTCCCAAGGGTTTGATTATTACGGTCGCCGGATTTCCAGTTATTTGCAATGTTTTCTTACAGGAACATGCATTAAAAGAGTTACTGGCGAGTTACTGATGTGCATTAATGTTGTATATATTTTTCTTTGAAAAAGCAGGAATCTCATGTGACAGTACAAAACAGTATAGCTGCTTCAGGATATTTCAGACATATGGACATATTGGATAATTAAGTGTAGCAAAGCCACACCACATGCAACTTGATCTTCAATTATTAAATGAATTTGATAAAAAGTGTGCAACATTTTCATACTAGAAAGCATGTTTTATGCAGGAATGTAACTAATATAATATGCTGCAATGGCCCCTTTAAATATGAGATCAATGTAGCGAATTTTGACGCTCTCACCGCCGGAGCTGAAGACAGACAGCGTTATCGCCAGGGCGGCCAGAGCGACCTGTGACACTCTCACTGCCTTCAGTGTGAATGCACAGTTAGGGTTATTTCAGTCGAGGCGCACTGCTTGCACTTGCAAATAGGAAGCGACGCACGCATGATGTGCAAGTGGCGGACGTGATGCGCTTGCATTTTCTAGGCACACCTAGTCATCCTATGAGAAAACGGTTGATGATCACTTATGGCCCGTTTCCACTGAGTGGTACGGTACAGTACAGTTCTGTACACTTTATGGCCATATCCACTGTCAAAAGGCATACCGAACCAAACTGTACCGTACCACTTTTTCAGCACCCTTTGCACAGGGTACCAAAGGAGGAGCTAGACGAGCAGCTGAATGCTTTTGGTTTACAGAGATACATCATTCGCTCTCGCACCAAGCCAGAATAAAAACAAAGGAACCGCCATTTTTTAAACACACAGCCGAGACATTATACCATAATAATATATACATATAACAACAAGCCATGGTCGACCTGAGCTCAAACAGCCCTTGTTGTTGTCTTGATGTACAGCCACAAAGCCAAGAAGAACCAAATCTACTGTGTCCTGTTGTTGTTTTACTAGGGCGTCTAAAAGTGCTCGCGATCTAGTCTATATTTAAAATGAACGAACTTTGAGCTCATATTAATAACGTCCTCGTGATCATTGAAGTGATTTGATATCAGATCCGGTCAGAAAGGAACAAACGAGAGAGTGAAGCGCAAAAAAACAAAGGAGAAGCCGGAAAAACAGCAGCAAATGATGCATCTGCAACCTAAAACATGAACAAACTGCCATGTTGAACTATTATCATCACCTTTTGGACTGTTATGAACTCTGAATGACAGAATTACTCTCTAACAGAGGCTACATGTACTGCTGAAGATTAAAGAGACATATGAGAGGTTTTCACTGACTGTGGGCTATAATTTGTGTTTTTGAACCTAAATAAGGACTAAATGTCTGCTGTGTGTAGTTTTTCTGTAATTGGTAACATATCGGAGACTGTAAGGGGCTGTATGTGTTTATATATGTTCATTTATTTATTTATTACATATAATTGCAGTAGTTACAGTAGACTATTTCCCAGTCATTGATCTGCAGTTATAATCAACTCATGTTCATTGAAAAGTTGGTAATAAACATTTATGCAGAAGTATTTATGTGTATAAAGCATCTGTTCAGTGAGAAGAGCTTCTCATATGATATGTGAATAACCCCGTACAGCTTTACTGTAGACATTTCCTCCAGCGAAAATGACGTCTTCTGAAACTTTGTCGTACACCACGCCCACCAAAAGAGAACCCTTGGTACCATTTTAGCAGTGGAAACGCAAGCCTGATAAAGGTGACCTGTACCGTACTGTACCACTCAGTGGAAACGAGCCACTAGTTACTAGAGACGGCAGGGGAGTGCAAGCGCAAAATGCATTGAAAATGGTTTCTTTTCAGCCCGTGCTTTTCACATGCTTTTAAACACAATATGAGAACTACTTAGGTTAGGTTGAGTCATCGCCTTCAGCAGCAGTGAGAGGATTGAAAATAAAAAAAGGATGTAAGGATATCGCCAGAGTGGCTTTTTGGTTTCTTGTGCATCCCACCACTCGCTCCCTGTCTGTAATGTTGCAATATATATTTAAAGAATGATGGTTGGTTCCTTTACTTGAAAGCTCAGATTTGATGATCATAATTTGTTTTGTTGACAGAGTTTGAGGTTTTTCTGTATTATTATTATAGACACCTTACAGATGTTGATCTACCTTAAAGTTTGCTTTGATTGTTCAGCATTTACACTTCACCATTGCACACACTTTTGTAACATTTTATCTATCAAGTTTAAGCAGAAGGGTATAAACGAAGGTCGGAGCCAGCTCCAAGTGAGAGTTATTTATTTAATGTGTTGTACATGACACAGAGTCCAATATTGTGCTTTATGAATGTCTACACCTACTCCAACCCTAACCCAGACCTCGTAGTAATCTAATGCGTTTCATTAACGTCTACACCTACCCCAACCTCACAGTAACCTGATGCGTTTCATTAACGTCTACACCTACCCCAACCTCACAGTAATCTAATGCGTTTCATTAACGTCTACACCTACCCCAACCTCACAGTAACCTGATGGGTTTCATTAACGTCTACACCTACCCCAACCTCACAGTAACCTGATGGGTTTCATTAACGTCTACACCTACCCCAACCTCACAGTAATGTAATGGGTTTCATTAACGTCTACACCTACCCCAACCTCACAGTAACCTGATGGGTTTCATTAACGTCTACACCTACCCCAACCTCACAGTAACCTGATGGGTTTCATTAACGTCTACACCTACCCCAACCTCACAGTAATCTAATGCGTTTCATTAACGTCTACACCTACCCCAACCTCACAGTAACCTGATGGGTTTCATTAACGTCTACACCTACCCCAACCTCACAGTAACCTGATGGGTTTCATTAACGTCTACACCTACCCCAACCTCACAGTAACCTGATGGGTTTCATTAACGTCTACACCTACCCCAACCTCACAGTAACCTGATGCGGTTTCATTAACGTCTACACCTACCCCAACCTCACAGCAACCTGATGGGTTTCATTAACATCTACACCTACCCCAACCTCACAGTAACCTGATGGGTTTCACTATTGTCTACACCTACCCCAACCTCACAGTAACCTGATGGGTTTCATTAACGTCTACACCTACCCCAACCTCACAGTAACCTGATGGGTTTCATTAACGTCTACACCTACCCCAACCTCACAGTAACCTGATGCGGTTTCACTATTGTCTACACCTACCCCAACCTCACAGTAACCTGATGGGTTTCATTAACGTCTACACCTACCCCAACCTCACAGTAACCTGATGGGTTTCATTAACGTCTACACCTACCCCAACCTCACAGTAACCTGATGGGTTTCATTAACGTCTACACCTACCCCAACCTCACAGTAACCTGATGGGTTTCATTAACGTCTACACCTACCCCAACCTCACAGTAACCTGATGCGGTTTCATTAACGTCTACACCTACCCCAACCTCACAGCAACCTGATGGGTTTCATTAACATCTACACCTACCCCAACCTCACAGTAACCTGATGGGTTTCACTATTGTCTACACCTACCCCAACCTCACAGTAACCTGATGCGGTTTCACTATTGTCTACACCTACCCCAACCTCACAGTAACCTGATGGGTTTCATTAACGTCTACACCTACCCCAACCTCACAGCAACCTGATGGGTTTCATTAACGTCTACACCTACCCCAACCTCACAGTAACCTGATGGGTTTCATTAACGTCTACACCTACCCCAACCTCACAGTAACCTGATGTGTTTCATTAACGTCTACACCTACCCCAACCTCACAGTAACCTGATGGGTTTCATTAACGTCTACACCTACCCCAACCTCACAGCAACCTGATGGGTTTCATTAACGTCTACACCTACCCCAACCTCACAGCAACCTGATGGGTTTCATTAACGTCTACACCTACCCCAACCTCACAGTAACCTGATGGGTTTCATTAACACCTACACCTACCCCAACCTCACAGTAATCTAATGCGTTTTATTAACGTCTACACCTACCCCAACCTCACAGTAACCTGATGTGTTTCATTAACGTCTACACCTACCCAAACCTCACAGTAACCTGATGGGTTTCATTAACGTCTACACCTACCCCAACCTCACAGTAACCTGATGTGTTTCATTAACGTCTACACCTACCCAAACCTCACAGTAACCTGATGTGTTTCATTAACGTCTACACCTACCCAAACCTCACAGTAACCTGATGGGTTTCATTAACGTCTACACCTACCCCAACCTCACAGTAACCTGATGGGTTTCATTAACGTCTACACCTACCCCAACCTCACAGTAACCTGATGGGTTTCATTAACGTCTACACCTACCCCAACCTCACAGTAACCTGATGGGTTCATTAACGTCTACACCTACCCCAACCTCACAGTAACCTGATGGGTTTCATTAACGTCTACACCTACCCCAACCTCATGGGTTTCATTAACGTCTACACCTACCCCAACCTCACAGTAACCTGATGGGTTTCATTAACGTCTACACCTACCCCACCCTCACAGTAACCTGATGGGTTTCATTAACGTCTACACCTACCCCAACCTCACAGTAACCTCATGGGTTTCATTAACGTCTACACCTACCCCAACCTCACAGTAACCTGATGGGTTTCATTAACGTCTACACCTACCCCAACCTCACAGTAACCTGATGGGTTTCATTAACGTCAACACCTACCCCAACCTCCCAGTAACCTGATGGGTTTCATTAACGTCTACACCTACCCCAACCTCCCAGTAACCTGATGGGTTTCATTAACGTCTACACCTACCCCAACCTCCCAGTAACCTGATGGGTTTCATTAACGTCTACACCTACCCCAACCTCCCAGTAACCTGATGGGTTTCATTAATATCTACACCTACCCCACCCTCACAGTAACCTGATGGGTTTCATTAACGTCTACACCTACCCCAACCTCACAGTAACCTGATGCGTTTCTTTAACGTCTACACCTACCCCAACCTCACAGTAACCTGATGGGTTTCATTAACATCTACACCTACCCCAACCTCACAGTAACCTGATGGGTTTCATTAACGCCTACACCTACCCCAACCTCACAGTAATCTAATGCGTTTTATTAACGTCTACACCTACCCCAACCTCACAGTAACCTGATGCGTTTTATTAACGTCTACACCTACCCCAACCTCACAGTAACCTGATGGGTTTCATTAACATCTACACCTACCCCAACCTCACAGTAACCTGATGGGTTTCATTAACATCTACACCTACCCCAACCTCACAGTAACCTGATGGGTTTCATTAACGTCTACACCTACCCCAACCTCCCAGTAACCTGATGGGTTTCATTAACATCTACACCTACCCCAACCTCACAGTAACCTGATGGGTTTCATTAACGTCTACACCTACCCAAACCTCACAGTAACCTGATGGGTTTCATTAACGTCTACACCTACCCAAACCTCACAGTAACCTGATGGGTTTCATTAACGTCTACACCTACCCCAACCACACAGTAATCTGATGCGTTTCATTAACGTCTACACCTACCCAAACCTCACAGTAACCTGATGGGTTTCATTAACATCTACACCTACCCCAACCTCACAGTAACCTGATGGGTTTTATTAACGTCTACACCTACCCCAACCTCACAGTAACCTGATGGGTTTCATTAACGTCTACACCTACCCCAACCTCATAGTAACCTGATGCGGTTTATTAGTATCTGCTCCATCTACACCACCTAAACCAAACCTACTTGTGGTTTAAGACCCTCCCTCTTGAAGGTCACCCAACCTACTTGCAGTGTAATCCATCCCACTTGGAGGTCTCCGGGCTGCAGTGATACCTACTTGAGTCTCTTTAACACTTTTGTTTATTTTATTAAAAGACATAAGAGATGAGATGTTGTTGTTTATTTATTTATTTTTTTGGTTTTAGACTATTAAAACGTTTTGTCTTCGTAATATTGGTAAACTAAAATAAAGTGGTTAAATAAATAAAAATCCTAATATTGCCAAATGGAGTGTTAAAAAGAAATTCAATATTATCGATACCAAATGATATGAAACAAATATATTGTGATAATTTTATTTTTTTTTGCTCTATCGCCCAGCTCTAATACAACTCTACTATTTTCAGCACTTATCTGCCAAATATGAGACCATTTGGTCTTTAGAAATTCACTACAGAGGCCTTCTAACAACTGCGGTGACCTTTCATTGACCACAAAGCATCGATAAGATTGTTTCTCCCCCAAAGGGTCGAAGTTTATTTAAAAATCTGAAGCATTGCTTCCTTCACCCTGTTGTTACAATGTTCCCCAGAGAAAAGCAGAAGTAGCTCAGTCACTGAGAGTCATTATGCACAGTATCCATCTCTCACTTCCTAAAACTTACTGAAGTTTAATCATATGTGCGGAGTCAATAACAGACGAGTCAAAGTTCAATGAATTGCCTTTCTAAAGGGCCAAACAGTTTTGAGACAGGCAATGACAAAGCAGCAATCTCAAAAATCTATTCAGCCATGTTGCTTTGATTCAGCAACTTTAATAAGCGTGTATCAGACTGCTAATTAGCTCAGTTTCAGCACTGTTTAACATGATTGACAGTCATATCCATCGTAACAGTTCAGTGCCTCACAGGTGTATCATGACTGTTAATAGGATGCTACCTTTTTTTGGCTAAATTAATATTTGTGTGTTAAGGCATAGCCACTTACGCCAACCTGATTGCACAGAGAAGGACATGCTCCTGGATGAACATCCAGGTTCCTGAAACAACATCCCAATCAGCCAATCAAAATTAAGGAATATGTTTAATTTTTTTGTTGCATTTAGGCTCACTGTTGGGTTTAAGCACTTCTACATGATTGCTATCCAACTATTATTCCTCTCTGATTTTGGGGATAATGTACAGTTATGGTTGGGTTTAGGGGTAGGGAATAGGTATGGGTTACATTTTCCAACAAAAATGATGTTCCAGGAACAATGTTAATCCAGGATCACATCGTATTTGGTAAAGTCATGGCGTGCTAGCTGCTTGTTTGTTAAAGTAGTAATCTGTGCACTGTTAAACTTATTAAAAAAAGGAATAACCATGGCAATATTTGAGTTGCTTTAAACCACATACAGGAACATGCACTTCTTAACCTTTAAACAATCAAACGTATCACTGTATAGTACAACAAGGCAGTTGATAACTTTATTGCATTGATGAAATGATTGATAAAGGCCATTGCATTTGGTATTAAAATATTTTTTTGTCAATTGTATTACCAATGGATGAGGTTAGATCAGGGATGGGCAAACTCGATCCTGGAGGGCCGGTGTCCCTGCATAGTTTTGCACCAACCCTAATCAAACACACCTGCTTGTAGCTTTCTAGTGATCTTGAAGACACTAATTAGGGTGTTCAGGTGTGTTTGATTAGTGTTGGAGCAAAAGTCTGCAGGGACACCGGCCCTCCAGGATCGAGTTTGCCCATGCCTGGGTTAGATGCACATGTATCTGTGATCTAAATCTTTTTGAGCTCGTCCACGTTTGACCATGTCTGAGACAGTCAAGAAGGTATCTTATGTAGAGTGTAAACACTCAGACGTGGTCCCTGATTATAAATGGTAGAGCAAAAAATATTTTAAAAAACAAAAAACAAAACAAAATGAGATTTAAAAACCTTGACTTTTCCAAACCGCGGTATACCTTGAAAAGGGTTATCGCCCCATGCTTACTCTCAGCCTCGCTTTAATGTTAGTGGGATGTTTTTAAAATATCAGTACCGATTGGTACCGAAAGTATCATGACAACACTAGTAGATGCAAGACTGAAACCATATTAAACTTTTGCAGATTGGCCTAAATCCATTGCAATGTGGACTGGTCCTAAAAGGACACTGCTGAGAGCATGTGCACTTCATTGATTCCCACCTAGGCCATTTTCATTCTCCCCTGTGTTGCTTAGATTGAAGACACGGCTTCCACTTCCAGTCAGAACAGATGGATTTTCAAGCACGGTGACGGACAGTTTTGGAAATCACAGATAGTGGTAGTGGCAGTGATTTGGGGAGGGTTTGATTAATGGCCACACTGCAAATCAGGGAAAAGAAGAAGAATCGTCCCCCTACTCACTCCCTCCACCAATCTACAGCCTGCCAAGAGCTCTTCACAACACAATGAGGCAAAATAAAGTCCAGAGGCTAAGAAAGGCCTGCTGGGGGATTTTTTTCCTGCACGCTTTTGTGCTTCCATCCAGGGGGAGGGCACGACGGCAGCGCCTTGGCATTGCAAATCTTTTTCTGGGCATTGATGGACGTCGCTGTGCTGGAACGTTCCCGCACCGCAGCTCCATCTCTGCAGATTTTGGCACAATTGCTTCTCCTCCCTGTGAGGTTGGGCCCTTCATTTCCTTTCATTAACGCCCCCCCAGTTGAAAACGCTAATAAAGGCAGTGTCTAATTACAGAAGCACGTCTCCACAGTTCTATAGAAAATCATCAGGCTAATGCCAGTTTCCCCTATTCTCCTTTTGCTTTGAGCTTGATTGATTTTTTCTGGAGAGCTCTGGTTTTGTTTTTTTGCTCTGTGTTATGGTGAATGCAGGAACTGGAGGTGGGTGTACGGGACCAAGTCCTTTCCTGATATATTCTGAATCACTTGTATTTGGCAGCTGTGATGATGGACACTGGCCAAACGGGTTGTGCTTGGGGAATTGTGAAACCAATTTGTACAGTGATGACATGCAGATGCCTTTCATAAAGACCCTTATAAAAAAAGATGACTGTTTGCTAGGGATAAACGATTCGGTTTAGCAATATACCAGTAAAAATGTGAAAAATGTAACAATTCTGCCCACGATAAAAAAGCCAAACCTACCAAAATAATGATGATAAACCTACAATAGGTGCTTGTAATGATTTATTACAGTACAATACCTTTTTAAACCTGTTTTCAAACATTAACTCTTTAAAGTTCACTTCATAACATCCGTTTAGTGTTTAGTGTTGGAAATCTCATTCAGAAAGATGGGGAAAAGGGTTTGAGGAGAGTTATTACAACCTAACAGACCTTTTCACCATTTCTGTTTGTTGTCCAGATTGAGGGTGCGTGGGTAAGTATGTTAGCCATGCCTAGGGCCAGACAGAATCTGCGGACATTTATTGTAAAAATAATTTTGTAAAAATCTGCGTATTTATACGTAATGATTTTAGGAGTATCGTAACTAAAAACTTAATATATGAAATAAAAAATAATAAATTTTTAACTTCTATTTAATATTTATAATGCAAATATAATTAACCACTTATTTGGTAAGCAAAGCAAGTCTATATCTACTTAAAGACAGAAAATATTACTTTACAAACTGTATTGTAAATCAACTATATGAACATTTTAATATTACTATTATTATATCACAAAAATATTAATAAAAAACCTGAGTAAATATAAATTTATACACATTTACACAAGTAAATACATAGACCCAATGATGGGCTATAAATCGCGTGCAGATTCCGTGTGGGCCTAGCCATGCCCAATACATCAGACAGACCTGGGGCCCTATCATACACCCAGCACAATAAGGTGCTAGACATGTTTGACGCGATTTGTTGCTATTTTCAGACCAGCGCAACCCTAACTTTCATATTTGTAAAAATATCAAATCCATTTGCGCCTCTTTGTGATCTTCTGGGTGTGCTGATGTAAAATAGTGGTGTGTTAAGGCGCATTGTCTGCTTGTTGCTATTTTGAAGAACTAAAATAGACCGCAACAATGACCATCTAAAAGCAGGTGTAAAGTCTAATGCAGATCGCGTTAGTTACGTGCCTATGCAGGTCCAAACGCTTACACATTATATTTCCTTTTCTTAATGAAATGCACAGATGAAATGTTCACCACAAAACTAGCAACACGAGCTAACAAAATAAACATGGCTAGTTTGGATTTCATTTGCACTTGAAGTCCATATCGCCGATCCCTACTGTTCGCCTTTTCTTCATATTCTAAACCCTGAGCCTGCTACAACTGCTCTAGCTTCTGGGTATTGCCTCGCAAGCTGTTTATTTTAATTGAAGGTCCCTTTTAAACAAATTCTGCTGACTTGGCTTTTCTCTCCCGCTGACAAGATTCACAGGATAAATGGGGCTCCAGAGGAGGCGTTTCTCACAGCAGACAGCCAACTAGCATGTGTCCAAGACTTGCACGTCTTTTTTCTTGCATCTCTCGGGGTCACAAGCAAAGCCGCCCCAGATCCAGTCCAAGGAGCATCTACAATAACCATAGTGCAACTCACTCATGTGCTAAATTACAGGCACAAATGGCCTCCGTCCACCTTTTGAGCCTGACAATTTCTTCCTAGCATGCAGCTTTTCACTAGCAGTCCGGGAACATAATTGTATTCGGTGAGCCAGCCTGCTGAAAAGGGGACGTTTAAAAGGTAGAGGAGAGGGGGAAAAAGGTGAAAGGAAAACCTGTAGCAGTTCTGACAACGTCATTAGCGGAGTTGAGTGTTGAACTACAGCTATCCTCCCATAATGAAGTTCTCCAGGTTGCCACGTATCCTCCTCAGGCATACAGCATGCCATAATTAAGGTTTTCTCCCAGACACAGGTTCAGGTCCTTTCCCAGGTGCATTGACTCAGTGGAATGCGATAG
>NC_079453.1:49195505-49230505 GCF_903798145.1 Danio aesculapii
AATCCGGCAGACTGCTACATAAGATTTCTGTCCATGGGCTGAAAGCTGGTGGAAATTTCATGACGCTCCACAAAACTGCACACAACAAATAGTGAAACTGAAGATCTCACAGAACACCAACATGAATGAGTGTGTATGGGTGTTTCTCAGTACTGGGTTGCGGCTGGTAGGGCATCCGCTGCGTAATACATATGCTGGATAAGTTGGCGGTTCATTCCGCTGTGACGACCTCTGAAATAGAGACTAAGCTGAAGGAAAATGAATGAGAACACTAAAAAGAAAAGTTTAAGGAATGTTTTTCCATGTCTCTGAACTAAACCACAGCCAATACCCAATGACAAACATTAAAACCTTTAAGATCAACAAGAGTTAAAAACAAGGTTAATTATTTCCTGGATTAATCAGACTCATTTTAGATATGAACCCTGAAAAATGCATAACACTGGGTTTTAGCTATATTCACAGATGTGTGTGAGTAAGCTGGAGATGTATCGATCGACCATGATGTTAAAATTAAGATTTTATTAATATGATTTTTAACATTAATATTAATAATCATCATCATCAATAGCTTATCGTCATCATTAACAATTACTATTATTGTAATTAAATATGAAAAAATTTAATTAATAAAATTATTCAAGTGAAAAGAAAATAAGTTGTTTAGTTTTATTATTATCATCAATAAACAATCACTTATTGCTGCTGCTGTTGTTATCATCATTAAACAATGACTTTAGTACTATAATTATTTTTATATTAATATAATTTTGTAATATTATTTTTGTAGTATTAGCAGTAATAGCATTTTATTATTAACATTGTTCATTATTTTATTAATATTATTTGTAACTACAAATAACTTTATTATTATTATTACCATTAACAACAACAACAACAACAACAACAACATTGAATTATTGTTATTAATAATTATTATTATTCTAATTAAATATAAAACAACTAAATATATTTTTATTTGAAAATTGTAAGTTATTGTTCATCATCATCATCATCATCATCATCATCATCAATAAAATAATAACTTATTAAAATCATCATCATGATAATCAATAAACAATAACTTATTATTATTATAATTATTATTAGTTGTCATCATTAATAAACAATAACTTTTAGTAGTTTTTAGTAGTATTTTATTATATTTATTAGTAACATTGTTTATTATAATTATTATTATTATTATTATTATTATTATTATTATTATTATTAATGATAATAATAATTAACAACAAATAATTACTTTATTATTAATAACAATAATACAAGTTATTGTTTATTGTTAAAAGTAACAACAAC
This sequence comes from Danio aesculapii, assembly GCF_903798145.1. Lineage (NCBI taxonomy): Eukaryota > Metazoa > Chordata > Actinopteri > Cypriniformes > Danionidae > Danio > Danio aesculapii. The sequence goes on from NC_079453.1 coordinate 49,196,826, forward strand.
AACAACATTGTTTTATTATTATTGTTGTTTATATTATTATTATTATTATTATTATTATTACTACAAGAAAGAAAAATCGCAATTGACAAAAATCAATATGGGCAAATCATAGTAACAAAAAAAATGCATTGGTGCATTTCGAGAATAACTATCTGCATTATTGTAAAGACACTATAAATAAGTGCACTCCAACCCAAGAAACACATTATCATCAAACTCTTTCCTTCCATGAACAGATATCTTAAAAAGACCTAAAACAAACTGCGAGACACAGACTCCTCCTGATCTGTTCATCTAACAGAATGAGGAACAAAAAGGTCAACATGGAGATGAAAGAAGCGACTCTTTTATTCCGGACCACGGCTACATGACCTTATCATGGGGTTTTCTTCAAAGAATTAGTGCCATATCTGAAGACTGAATTTCTTCTTTCTTTCTTTTTTCCGGATCTCTCAAACAAAAAGGTTAATCCAAGAGGCAATTATCTTTATTGGGCTTGGCCATCCATTAGCGTGCAGAAAATCAATTAATCAATAGGCTGTTTTCAGCTCCATCAACAAGCATCTAATAGGGTCAACTGTACGAGAGGCTTGCGCTGAAAGGGTTTCAGTAGCTAATGACATTTACTTAAATACTGGAGAGGGTGGAGAGATCTATGCTGATACACAATAAAACATCCACATCTTCAGCTCTTAGGCTGGAGAGCTTTAGAGCCTGAACTGAATAATGAATGTTTGGCTGCTTCTTTAAAAAATAAAACTCGAACATACACAGATTAAAAACATACTGTAGTGATTTATAGCAAATAATGTATAGTGTACTATTGGGGGAAAAAGGGACATGATCACTAACACAGGAGACAGGACAGATGTGGTGTGTGTTTCTCAAGATATTGTCATTATTATATATATTTTTTACATTATTTTATATTATACTATTTTTTTCATTATTGTTACTAAATAAATTATAAGGAAGTTTGTGAAGAAAAAAATTCTTTGACCGCAACAGTAATATCAATATTAATGAAGGTAATAACTACATTAATATTTATATGATATTATAACTTATTTAAATATAATTATATTTGATACATAATAAAATTATAATGAATATAATACAAAATAATTACATTATACATAAAAATTAATAAATAAAATATTATAATATAATATTATTGTTATGCATTATTATTATTATTATTATTATGCATTATTATTATTATTATTATTATTATTGTTGTTGTTGTTGTTGTTGTTGTTGTTGTTGTTATGCATTATTATTATTATTATAATTTTTATTATGCACAATTATTATGTATTATTATTATTATTATTATGCACAATTAAGCATTATTATTATTATTATAACAACAATAATAGTGCATAACAATAATAATGCATAACAACAATAATAATAATAATAATAATAATAATGCATAATAATAATAATAATAATAATAATAATAACAATAACAACAACAACAACAACAACAACAACAACAACAACAACAACAACAACAACAATAATAATAATAATAATAATAATGCATAATAATAATAATGCATAACAACAACAACAATAATAATAATAATAATAATAATAATAATAATAATGCATTATAATAATAATGCATAACAACAACAACAACAACAACAATAATAATAATAGTATTATTACTATAAATACTAAATACTATTTAAAAGATCTGACTGTCATTACAGTTTATACTAGGGTTTCACCATATTGGAAAAATCTGACATGGCGATAATTTATTTTGTAGTGATTTATATTGCCATATGAATATAATTTCAGCAGGTAACTTGAATAGCTCTATTCGGAATGAATTCATTAACTTTGGAATAATCTTGTAGAATACTAAATCAAAGAAATTGCAAGAATAAAATAAGATATTTATTTTTGGCATGGCATTTTGTACAGTATTGGCAAAGCATTTTAGACATGTGTAAAATAATGTAATATTTTAACATCAAATTAATAAAATATACAGCAAATGATAAAAATGACAGAATAAAAAGGATATTATATTAAAAGCATAATAATTATAAGTGTAGATTTAAATAAGGCAAATTAGTTGATCAGCCATTTCTAATGGTGTACAAATGTTTAACAGCCAGTTTAGATGTCATTTCTTCCCACATATAGTAAAGTTTTTCTAAGTCGTTTATTCAAGAATGAATTCAATGTTTATCTTGCTCTCTCGACTGTGCACGCGCAGTCAGCTGTGAAGCCAAGGGAAGGAAGTACCAACAAAAGGGTATAAAGGCGGAGCTAGAGGCACAGCTGAACGCTATTGGTTTACAGAGAAACCAGTGTGTTGTTTTTGAACCCAAAGAAGGACTAAATGTCTGCTGTGTGTAGTTTCTGTAATTGGTAGCATATGGGAGATGGTAAGGGGATGTATGTGTTCAAATATGTTGCATTTATAATTGTAATTTATAGCGCAGTCATTACAGTAGGCTATTTCATCATTGATCTGCAGTTATAATCAACTCATGTTCATAGAAAAGTTAGTAATGAACATTTATACACCAGTATTTATGTGTATAAAGCATCAGTTTTGTGAGAAGAGCTTCTCATATGATATGTGAACGACCCATACAGCTTTACTGTAGACCTTTCCTCCAGCGAGAATGACGTTGACTGAAACTGTCGTACACCACACCACTGGTACCCATTTGGCAGTGGAAATCTCCTCTTCAAGGAGGTCTTGGTATGCTTTTTTTAGTCCTCTTTTGGTGTGCACTCGAGTACGATTGCTGCATTCACACCAGCCTAAACGAACAGCACCAAGAGGGAAAATGAACTCTAATGCGATTCAACCAAACTAAATAAGGCAGGTGTGAAAGCACCCTTAAATGCTTGTATTTGCACCAGCTCTGTGATGCACATCCACAACTTCATGCATAGAGTTAAATTAGGCTGTCCAGTCTCAGTGTTCAGTCAGCTACAACCATGGTTGAAACCCAGACAGGCAGTCAGGCAGCGTAATACAGAGAGTGGACCAAAGCACATTGAATCAGTCATCTGCACATCAATAACTGTCTGGTTTAGCTCAGCTACTAAATACGACCTCCAAAGACTACGTCGAATAGTTCGGACTGCTGAGCGAATCACTGGTACAACCCTTCCTACTCCCCAAGAACTGTACTTATCCAGAGCGAGCAGAAGGGCTGCCAAAATCACTCTGGACCCCTCACACCCAGCACACTGCCTCTTTGAACGTTTACCTTCTGGTCGACGCTACAGAGCACTGCGCACCAGAACAGCCCGACACAGAAACAGTTTCTTCCCTCAGGCAATCCATCTCATGAACACTTGATGATAATAATTGTGGAACCAACATCACTACTGCTATACACTTTTATACACATATACACTTATTTAACAACACACTTTACATGCCCATTTGCACATAACAGCTGCACATATACCGTTGTATATAGTAATAAACACGTACATACACTTGTCAATCTGTATATTTGCATTCACTACTTACTTCTATTTTTTTTAAATATATTTATGATCTGTTTTTTGTCCTGTCTCTGTTCTCCTGTTGCACTGTAGAAGCTCTGTCACCAAAACAAATTCCTCGTATGTGTAAACACACCTGGCAATAAAGCTCTTTCTGATTCTGATTGGTGCAATTATAATGTATCTAATATTTTTATTTATAAAAAAATAAAATTAATTAATACAAAAGAATAAAATTCAAGATACCTTGATTTAATAAAAATAAAAAAAGTCTTAAAAACATAAATTCGAATTGGGAAAAAAATAATAATAATAATCAAAAGAATCGCCCAGCCCTACCCTATAGTAGTCGGAAACTACAATATTGGGCAATTTCTTTATAGTACTTTAGTTGTTGTGTTTCTGTAGCAATTGTAGAATCTCCATATAACATTAATCCCAGTACTTCTCAATGTTATGCTTCAATAGCACTGCTGTATGTACTATACATTATTACAGTATTTTGTTTCCATGTGGGATATTATACCTGCACAATAAAGACTTGCGATCATGACCCAGCAGGCAGAATAAATTCAAACAGTGTCCATTGTTTTGTGACAGCGAAAGCAGACATGTGTGGATGAAAGACAGAGTGGACATGCTCGACAAAATTGTGAGGGAAAAAAATATGAATAAAACACAGATCCTGAATTATTCATCCTGTATTGCAGCCTGGGTTCCACATGAATGCCCACAGCAACTTATGCTCCAGTCTGAAAGCACCAGGGAACCAAATGGCTGGAGTACTTTAAAAAAAAAAATCATAAAAACTGAGGGGAACAGAGAGACAGTGCACCAAAAATTGCACTGGGTTGCCAAATAAAACCAACTAAAGTGCAAAAGCTCCAAGTCAGCCCACACAGACACACACTCTAGCGAAAGCTGACCACATTTCCCTCAGCATTTGTCTCAGATGAGGATGGAAAGGAATACAGGGATTTATGAAAGCCATGCAAACAATAAGAGCGTTCAGGGTTCAAGCTGGTTCAGTCTTAACAGTGGAGGAGAGGGACTCAGAACATGTGCTAAAAGCATCCGAGAAGAAAATGTGTCAAAGCCTGAAGCCAAGCTGAGCGTTTGGAAAAATCAGAGTCATCTGAGAAGTGGAGGAGGTGAAAAATAATGTCTGGAAAATTCATTTAAAATAGCAAAGCATTCTACAAGGGATAGAGTAGGGGTCTGTGATATTTCTGATGCTTTTGGATAATGATAACTCTACAATTGTGTTCTTGTGCTGATACTTTGACTGGTTTATGTCAGTCATGAATGAAGGGCACCTGTTTTACCCTTTGTGTCTCCAGAATGTGTCTGTAAAGTTTCAGCAATATTTCAATGCTTTCAGAATATTGGATTTTCTGCTCTGAACACGCTGTAGCTCTTCTTGCTGCCTGTGCCTTTAATGCCGGTTCCCCCCGCCCACCTTTCCCACGTGGCTGTCAGAGTGTGCCTCAATCTCCGCCTCAGCTGCATCAGATAAACAGCACAGTGACAGACATGAAGCAGATCTCACGTAACGCTTGTGAGAAATACTACAGTAAGAACTTTCCCAATGATTATTTGATGTATTTGTACTAGAGTTAATTCAAGCCTTTCTGCAACGATGAGTCCCACACTGTCATTACAAAGTTTATTTGACAACGACTGATAATCACAGAGAGCTGAACAGATCTTTTAATCCTAGTTTCTTTGCGCACATCCTGTGTTGTTGATATGATTATACGTGCTACTACGGAGACATGCTAATACAAGGCTCAATTCGGTGGGCAGGGAAAAAAATTAAATAAATTAAAAAAAATAATAAAAAATAAATAATAATTCACCCCAACGTGACCGTGGACACACTATACTACACACAGTTCTGTCCAAACAGCTTACAAAAAATTGAATTTTGAAGAATTTTCATCATAGGTGCCCTTTAAAGGGATCGTTCTTCATTATTCACTCATCCTGGACACGTTTCAAACCTATCAGTTTCTTTCTTCTGTTGAAAACAAAAGATATTTAGAAGAAAATGTTGAAAACCTGTAACCATTGACTTCTGTAGAATTTGTTTTTTTTCTACTACAGAAGTTACAGGTCTTTGTGTCTAAGAGAAGAAAGAAATTCAAACTAGTTCGGAACAAGGGGAGGATGAGTAAATAAAATGACAGATGTTTTATTCTTGGGAGGAACTATCCCTTTAAAAAGACCAGTAGATTGTGCAAACTCTTTTCCTATCAATAGATTCACTGAGTCACCCATAAAATGATTCACTGATTCATTAGAAACACAAAGTAGCAGTTTTTATGAATGAATCATTGAATTAATAAATGATTTGCTTAAAAACATGTTTAAAACATTTGCTAATAAAGCAGCGTTTCATTCTAATGATTCAAAGTGCTTCAAAATGGTCACTTCCTGATAAACGAGCAAATATCAGACAGAGGAGTGAATAATAAATGAGTTGCGACTCAGAAGACGAAACACAATGAACCCAGTAAATGCGGTGGCTTTTAGAGGCGTGAGACGCTCTTTGACAGATGCTCAAGACAGTTCTGGAGGGAATAATAGTAGATTAATAATAATAATGAAGCACTGTGATGACGGACTGCTGGCTGAGGTCTTTTACAATCGGCAAAACAACATTTCAGATCTGCAACAATGGAAAGCTGGGAGCATGAAAAGCTGCAAACCAACATTAAAGCAAGTCCCTGAAACACACATTTATATCTGCACTGTAAAACCCCCAAAACTAAGGTAACTCAAATGGTTTGTAGCAATTGGTTTCCTCAAACGGTTCGAGTTGCCTTAACTTAATTTTACAGTACTCCGTTGGTTTGAGTTCTCTTCATTTATTGGGTTCTGCTGTGCTCAAATTGCTTTGTTTACTTAAATGAATTAAGTTCACAGTACTCATTAGAATTAGTTTAACTTAAATGGTTTGTTACAATCAGTTTCCTCAAAAGCTTTAAGTTAAAAAAACTAATCCTAATGAGTACTGTGAACTTAAACCATTTGAGTAACTGAAGCAATTTGAGAACCGCAGAACCAAATAAATGGAGAACTCAAACCAACGGAGTACTGTAAAATTAAGAGTTCTCTTTATTTATTGGGTTTTACTGTGCTCAAATTGCTTCGTTTACTCAAATGGATTAAGTTCACAGTACTCATTAGGATTAGTTTAACTTAAATGGTTTGAGGAAACTGATTGCAACAAACCATTTAAGTTAAACTAATCCTAATGAGTACTGTGAACTTAATTCATTTAAGTAAACGAAGCAATTTGAACACAGCAGAACCCAATAAATGGAGAACTCAAACCAATCAAGTATTATAAAACCCAGTACACTGTAAAAATTAATCACCATTTGTTCAGCACACTGTACTTGTTCTGTCATATATACAAAGAATTACGAATAACTATTGATCTACAAAAAATACATGTCAACAATATTCGCTAAAATGTTATGACTACATGTTTAACTGAGTTTTCTGGACGAACATTTTTGTTGAACAGGAACATTGATATTTAAATGATTTGCGTGATGTGACCAAGTTTGTTTATCTGTTGCTTGTAAGAGGGTTGACACAGTGGCGCAGTTGGTAGCACAGTCGCCTCACAGCAAGAAGGTTGCTGGTTCGAGACCTGGGTGGGTCAGTTGGCATCACTGCGTTCAGGTGGGTTTCCTCCGAGTGCTCCGGTTTCCCCCACAGTCCAAAGACATGCAGTACAGGTGTCTGAATGTAAATGGGTGTTTCCCAGTACTGGGTTGCAGTTGGAAGGGTGTAAAACATATGTAAAACATATGCTGAATAAAGTTGGCAGTTCATTCCGCTGTGGAAATGTAATTTAAGTAAAATGATTAAAAACAGGATGATATGCTAACTAGTACTAATTATTATTTTGCAAATTTGAAAAAATCAATTGAAAAATCATCCAAAGAACAGAATGAATTGACTCAATAGCAGTAACTGTTGCTTCAGTTGATGTGACAAGAATATCTTTGTTAGTACAATACAATAATCAACATTGCATGAATAAACAAAATTATGTTAGCTGAACAAAATATGGTTATTGAGACAAACTAAAAACCATTTGTTGGGACAACTCAAAGCATCAAGTTGCCTTGTTTTTTTATGTTTTCTCAACAATTTATTTTTTACAGTGTAAGTTAAGGCAACTCAAACCATTTGAGAAAACCGATTGCTACAAACCATTTGAGTTAAACTAACCTGAGTACTGTGAACTTTCTCCATTTAAGTTGAAGTAATGAGGTATTTAACCAACTTATTACCTTCAACACTGAGTTCAAAACTCTTTTCAAATGAGTAGAGTTAACTTTCAGTCAATTTCGAGTCAACTACGCTCATTTCATTTGATAAATTTGGTATTAGTGTGTGAAATTATCTGTCAAAAACTAATTCACATCATGCAGACTGATGCATATTTGCGGAGTTTAGTCACTAAATGAGTTTCCAACATAGTTCATGCACATTTTTTCTAATCAAGTAAAAAGTTTATCCCACTCTGTTGTGCGTGTACATTTATTTTCATGCACATTTTCTAAATTTAAGCACATCTTGGAGTTTCCATTAAGCATTTCTTATGTAATAATCCAATATATGCATGTAACCTATTGTGTCATCTCTACAGTGGCAACTACAATAGCTCTTATTTGTCCTATTTTGTTGGGAAACATTTAGACAGCAGAAAAAGGAAAACATTGGCCAGATTTTCAGCAAAGGTGGCCTTTATTCTTTGATGCAGTGAATGATGCTCACTCAGACACAGAGCAAAGAATATACGGGTTAAAAATAAGACACTGAAAAAAAAAAAACCTTCCACGTCCCCTCCATCACAGAGCAGATGAAACGATGCCGGAGAGCCCCATCACACGGCTCACCCAGAGCTTATGTTAAACAGCCTTTTCTCTTTGAGGCAGCCGACAACAAAGAAAGTCACAGATCAAATTCTGCCTGATGGGAAGCCAAGAGGAGTGCTGGACTAAATAAGGCTGCTTGGCAATATCTGTGCACATTTCCCAAATGCTGTTTAACAGACTTTTTCACAGTATTTCCTATAATATTTTTTCTTCTGGAGAAAGTCTTATTTGTTTTATTTCAGCTAGAATACAAGCAGTTTTTAATTTTTTAATGCCATTTTAAGGTCAATATTATTAGCCCCCTTAAGCAATATTAGTTTTGGATTGTCTCCAGAACAAACCACTGTTACACAATGACTTGCCTAATTACCCTAACTTTACCCTAATTAACCTAGTTAAGCCTTTAAATGTCACTGAACACAAGTATCTTGAAGAATATATAGTCAAACATTATGTGCTGAGAAAAAAATCTCTTCGTTAAACAGAAATAGGTGGGGGGGGGAATATACAGGAGGGCTAACAATTCTGACTTCAACTGTTGTTTGACATTATGGATAAAGAAATACTTATATTTGCACAGAGATAGTGTTTGCACAGAGAAGAGTATTCCGTTTTAGTACAAGATGAGCTGCAAAACCAACCTTTGTTATATTCATTAGTGACCTTGCCCTCTTTTTACACCTGCAGTGAAAAAGAATTACGGAGAAGGGACATTAATCTGGACTGAAAATTACCCCTCTTTTCATACCAGACAGTTAAGGTCAGGTTGACCAATTCATGCATTATGCCTTGATTATTTAATCATTGGATTTATGCGATGCAGTATACCTTGCCCTTCTTGGATCTTGGATATGAATCTTAATATACTGACGCATTACCAAAATGTTTTGAGGTTTTGGTTAGAGAGTATACTGATGATAGGATAATAAGATGAGATATTAGTTGTTGTGCTACCAATTAGAGTATGTCATTTACTTCACAAAGCAAATAAAAAAGGTAGTCTAAAAGCATTCCCTGTGTGATAAATCTAATTTGAATAGTCAGAACAAGTCTAAAATTAAAGTTAGAAAGGAGAAAATATCCCAGTATGGGTTTGTGTTTTATTTTAAACTATATAATATGAAGTTGAGTAAACGTCATATGCAAGAGTAGAGTTATTTAACGCTACTTTCATTTTAGACACTATATTATCTATTTTATTCTGTTTCACTAAAGAAAATACTTCAAAACAAAGGTCAAAAGATTCACTCAAAAACAATCAGCGATTCTGAATAAATTGTTTAAGTGAATGATTCAATGAATCACTCACCTGGATTTGTCAACACCTACTGACAGTTGTAATGTTTTATATACAAAGGTTCCAGTATGGGTTTGTGTTTGTATATTTAACAATATAGTTCAGTAAACATCACATATGCTAGAGTTATTTAACATTACTTACAATTTAGACACAATATTGTCTATTTTATTCTGTTTCACTAAAGAAAATACTTCCAAACAAAGGTCAAAAGATTCACTCAAAAACAATCAGCGATTCTGAATAAATTGTTCAGCGAATGATTCAACGAATCACGAACCTGGATTTGTCGCCACCTACTGACAGTTGTAACATTTTAATAACAAACATTCCAGTATGGGTTTGGTGTTTGTATAATTAACTATATAATGTATAGCTCAGTAGAAATCACATATGCAAGAGTTATTAAACGTTACTTACATTTTAGATACAATATTGTCTATTTTATTCTGTTTCAGCAAAGAAAATACTTCCAAAACGAAGGTTAATGATTCACCTCAAAAAACAATCAGCGATTCTGAATAAATTGTTCAAGTTAATGATTCATGAATCACTCACCTGGATTTGTCAACACCTACTGACAGTTGTAATGTTTTATATGCAAAGGTTCCAGTATGGGTTGTGTTGTATATTTAACTATATAGTTCAGTAAACATCACATATGCAAGAGTAGAGTTATTTAACATTACTTACATTTTAGATACAATATTGTCTATTTTATCTGTTTCACTAAAGAAAATACTTCCAAACAAAGGTCAAAAGATTCACTCAAAAACAATCAGCGATTCTGAATAAATTGTTTAAGTGAATGATTCAATGAATCACTCACCTGGATTTGTCAACACCTACTGACAGTTGTAATGTTTTATATACAAAGGTTCCAGTATGGGTTTGTGTTTGTATATTTAACAATATAGTTCAGTAAACATCACATATGCTAGAGTTATTTAACATTACTTACAATTTAGACACAATATTGTCTATTTTATTCTGTTTCACTAAAGAAAATACTTCCAAACAAAGGTCAAAAGATTCACTCAAAAACAATCAGCGATTCTGAATAAATTGTTCAGCGAATGATTCAACGAATCACGAACCTGGATTTGTCGCCACCTACTGACAGTTGTAACATTTTAATAACAAACATTCCAGTATGGGTTTGTGTTTGTATAATTAACTATATAATGTATAGCTCAGTAGAAATCACATATGCAAGAGTTATTAAACGTTACTTACATTTTAGATACAATATTGTCTATTTTATTCTGTTTCAGCAAAGAAAATACTTCCAAAACGAAGGTTAAATGATTCACTCAAAAACAATCAGCGATTCTGAATAAATTGTTCAAGTTAATGATTCAATGAATCACTCACCTGGATTTGTCAACACCTACTGACAGTTGTAATGTTTTATATGCAAAGGTTCCAGTATGGGTTTGTGTTTGTATATTTAACTATATAGTTCAGTAAACATCACATATGCAAGAGTAGAGTTATTTAACATTACTTACATTTTAGATACAATATTGTCTATTTTATTCTGTTTCACTAAAGAAAATACTTCCAAACAAAGGTCAAAAGATTCACTCAAAAACAATCAGCGATTCTGAATAAATTGTTTAAGTGAATGATTCAACGAATCACAAACCTGGATTTGTCGCCACCTACTGGCGGAATTGTAACATTTTAATAACAAACGTTCCAATATGGGGTTGTGTTTGTATATTTAACTATATAATATATAGTTCAGTAAAAATCACATATGCAAGAGTAGAGTTATTTAACGTTACTTGTATTTTAGATACAATATTGTCTATTTTATTCTGTTTCACGAAAGAAAATGGCTCCAAACAAAGTTTAAATGATTCTGTCAAAAACAACCAGCGATTCTGAAAAAACTGTTCAAGTGAATGACTCACTCACATAGATTTCTCAACACCTACTGACAGTTGTAATGTTTTATATACAAAGGTTCCAGTATGGGTTTGTGTTTGTATATTTAACTATATAATATATAGTTCAGTAAACATCACATATGCTAGAGTAGTTATTTAACATTACTTACATTTTAGATACAATATTGTCTATTTATTCTGTTTCACTAAAGAAATACTTCCAAAACGAAGGTTAAATGATTCGGTCAAAAACAATCAGCGGATCTGAAAATTGTTCAAGTGAATGATTCAACGAATCACTCACCTGGATTTGTCGCCACCTACTGGCAGTTGTAACATTTTATTAACAAATGTTCCAGTATGGGTTTGTGTTTGTATATTTAACTATATAATATATGGTTCAGTAAAAATCACATATGCTAGAGTAGAGTTATGTTACTTGTATTTTAGATACAATATTGTCTATTTTATTCTTGCTCACCAAAGAAAAGTTCCAAACTAAGTTTAAACGATTCACTCGAAATGAGAAATTCAGAATAAATTAAGTGATGATAAATTAAGTTATGATTCAACAAATCACACCTGGATTTGTCACCACCTACTGGCAGTAGTAATGTTTTATGTACAAAAGTCGTAAATCATCCAATACAAGCAAATTATCCTTTACTTATGCGTACTTGCTTCCAGGACCATTTATTTTCAAGTTGATATTTAGCCACAGCATATTGGTTGTTAGTAGCCCAATGCTTAACCCCCAACCTGGAGGACCAGAACATACACTACGGACAATTTAGCTTACCCAATTCACCTACAGCACATCTCTTTGAACTATGAGGGAAACATCCAGAGGAAACCCACACCAACAGGAGGAGAACATGCAAACTCCACAAAGAAACGCCAACTGACCCAGCCAGGGCTCGAACCAGCGACCTTCTTGCTGTGTTCTTGCTTCTTACTGTTTCAGGTTTCTGATTTAATTTGAAATATTTTCAAAGCCTTACGGACCCATTTAGACTCATTTTTACCTTATTATAACGAGTAATGCATGAGTAAATTACACTGTAATAATTCATACGAGATATGAACATCTAACAGATAATTACATCATTAATCACAATTATCTGATGACAATTAATCAGCCGCCGAAATTCCATTATCATGACAGTCCTAGAACAAGTAAACAGTCCATTTACGAATCTGAAAGATGTATTCCTGGAAGAAAAAAAAAAGCTTAATGTCAGAATGTCCTCAAATCAATGCTCTGATTCATCTGAAAAGCTTTCTGGACTACTTTGCAGTCCTTGGCATCATATTTAAGAGCACGAAAAATGTTTATAATTAAAGGTTACAACCACTGTCATGGGGGAAACACTTAAATGTCATGTGTGTGAAAACCAATGTTCACACAAGCTCTTTCATCGGCTTTTGGTATATTTTTCACAGACTTGAAGGAACATCAGAATAGAAAAGTCAAAGTTGAACTTCAGCCTACATCCTCTATAAACATTCAGACGTGTCTTATCTGACGAGGCCTTGGAGTGAGTAATAATTAAACGATTACTTCCTGTGCAAGGACGATCACACTGTATAAATAAAGGTGTTAACCAAAAGTAGTCGTCACAACACTAAAGTGTTATGATGAGTGGTTTGTACTTTCCTTGTGGTTGTGAAGGTGTTGTTTACCGTCTTGTTTCTACCATTTTAGCATCTATACATGAGTAAAAATCTGTTCTTAAAGGGACAGGCCATCATTTAAATCACCATTACGTCAATCTGAATATGTTAATCATGCCTTTCTTCTTTGAAAAATACACTTTTGCTCATGCAATGGAAGTTAAAAACAACCTCATTAGCTTTCATTGCATGGGGTATACAATATATGGGGATGGGGAATAAATAATGACTTTTTTGGGGGGGGAAAAAATGACATGCAAATCACACATCTGCCAATTATTGTCATTAAGATTTTAATATGTATTAATACTTTTATTGAGTAAAGTTGCATTGAATTAAAAGTGACCATAATGACATTTAGGACTGCACAATGTATGGTTCAGCATCGAAAGATATCGCAATGTGAACATTCGCAATAGTCCACATCGCAGGGATCTGCATGTAGTTGAAATAATAGTTGACCAGACGTTAGTTACATAGTGACTTCAGATTTTAACCTTTAGAATGAAAGTTTATTATTGCATGTGTTTTAAGAGCAGACTGTAAGAATTAAGCAATTTAAGCCATTTGGGCACAATAAATTAAACGTTTATAGCTTAAAGATTCATCATATAATTATTCATTCATTGATTCAGTCATTCTTCTTCAGCTCAGTCCCTTTATTAATCATGGGCCGCCACAGCAAAATGAACCTGCAACTTATCCAGCATGTGTTTACACAGCGGATGCCCTCCCAGCCGCAACCCAGTACTGAGAAACACCCATACACACTCATTCACACACACACTCATACACTACAGCCTGTTTAGTTTACCCAATTCCAATGTGTTTGGAATGTGGGGGGAAACCGGAGCACCCGGAGGAAACCCACACCAACACAGGGAGAACATGCAAACTCCACACAGAAATGCCAACTGACCCAGCTTGGGCTCGAACCAGCAACTTTCTTTGCAAACCACTGAGCCACCATATGACCATTTACTCAATTAAAACAATAGATAATAATAATTATTATTATAATAATTATAATTATTATTATTATTGTAGCGCCTGTTGTTGGTGTCCCGGGGGAATATCCTCATGCCTACACCGACAACAGTTCATCAAACTGGGCTTGGCTCAGTCAGAAGCACCGCTGAAAGCTTCCATCATCCAGGTACAGTTTCTGGAGGAGCTTATGAGCTGGCTGCACCTCTGAAAGGATCTAGCCGACTCAGTCATGGCTTCAAACGACTCAATGCGGATTTTCAGCCTTCATAAATGCACATAAACAGTTATTTTCTCAATAAAATCCCTGTTAGCCATTTAGCAACGAAGCTACATTCACCAGGCAGACAGAAGCCTGCCTATGATGCGAATCCGCGTCAGTTCTGAAGTGAATTTGACGTGCTAATGAAGCGAGTAAACTTAAATGTTCACACGTCTATTTACACGCAAATAGCGCGATTTATCCGAGCGTTCCGCGTCTGGTGTGAACACAACATTAATGTTTAAGTAGTTTGTTAGGGTAAAGGTTTTTTAGCTATATTTCTTTGCTATATTCTTGGGCTAAACAATATATCTCTGAGCACTGATATTCCAACGTGTGCATCTGCAATAGTCCACATCGAGGGTTTGATTATCAATTAAACATTAAAAGATAAGTAATAATAAAATGTAATCCATTTAATTTATACAATGATGACGATGTTATTTATTGATTGTCCAATTTCTATACTCAAGTACAGTACTTAACTACTTAAGATTCAATTTCTGTACTGTTAGACTCCACAGAAAGCCATAAGCACTGTTCTTTATTTGTTCTTGCTTGTAATTATTGAAATGTATGCACATGCACTGGATAGAAAAGGACTTGATCATCCCGGTTAATCTAAATGAATGAAATCTTTCCAAATAGAGCCATTCAAGTCATCTAATGGAATTATTCATATTTCAATATACATCACAGCAAAACAAAATATGGCCATGTCAGATTTCTCCAATATCACGCAGCCCTGTTATATTCTGTTGTGTTTTTCTGTATTGGAATTGTATTATTAGGAACTGTTTTCGCATTTTCGCGCTAGTTAATATGCAAGTTGTGTAATTAATATGTGTATCTTTGTATTTTTTTGCTGTGAGATGATGTGATCCACGAGTGTATAAGAAGAGCAACATGCTGTGATAAATACTGTCTGATGAAGAGCCGGTGTGCTTGAAACGTTACACACTTTGTGTTAGCCTTTTTAATTTAATAAGTGTGTATTTTTGTGGAGCTTTGGTGTTGCTACTTTAGTGAACAAGTAACACTGACAATCAAATCAACTGATCAGCTTATAACCCTGACTTTTCCAAACGGCGTTAAACCTTGAAACTGGTTATCTTCCATGCTTAGTTGTGAATCAGAGTTGTGAGGGGGAAAACATGGGAAGTCTGAAAGAAGGGGGGGAAGGGGAAGTTGTTTCAGAGCTTTTGGCAGAGGACGAGGGTTCCTGTGGGGGATGAGAAGGGGCCGCGGTGTCAACAAGGCACAGGCTACGAAAGAATGAGCAAACTTCGCACAAAGGAGCCCCTCAGCGCCCGGGGGCAAGACTGGAGAGGTAGTCAAATCAAACCATAAAACGACTTGGGCGCGAGCCATTAGATCAGCTAGCACTTAAACAAAACACTCTTTCTACAGCAGCCCCCCCACAGTCCTATACAGCCCCCTAGTAGCTCTGAATGTACCATACACATTGAAATTCCTCTTCTGATTCTTCAGAATGCAGCTTGACCATCAATGAGAAATGTTTGTTTTTGCTTCTCGCTGTAGTCAAGCTGCACAACAGTGTGGGCTTTGTTTCAAACAGGCTGATATATACAGTGTGATGGAGTGAGTCTGTGAAATGACTCTGATGTAAGGCAACAAGTCTTGACAATTACATAGAAGCTATTAAAATTAGCCAGAGGAGTGGATTTCTGATGACCAATACTGCGTTATGAGGACTTTAGTGTCGGATGGGAATGGACGATATATTATTGTTTGCAATATATTGATAAAAATTCAACACACAATATTTAAAAATAATAATAATAATAATAATAATAATATAATAATAATAATAATAATAATAATAATATCCATAAACTGTGTAGGACATCACATTATAAACAGTCACATGCATCATTGTGGAATAACCAAGCGGCAACCTCCCGCTCTCCCTCGGGAAGCCAATAGAAGTAACTGAAACTGCAATTCATCAAAATTCCGCTAGTCCTGCTCCATAATAGAGCAATTGTAATTGAGCCACTGTTAGAATGGCCAACTTTACAGCAGAAAAAAGGTGTTTACAGCCTGGTACAAAGAACGATTTTGGGTTATATAGCTATTATTACCCTCCATGACAACTGTGAGGGGGGTGAATTTTTTTATAACTCATCCGTTTCCTTTATATTAGGTTATTAAGTCTGCATAGTTAAGGGCGTGGCCACTTGAGTGACAGCTAGGTCTCGATGGTCGCCGTCACTTCACCTCAGCTGAATCCGGCAGATTAGCCACTGATCTCGGCATATTCATCGTAATTTGTGTGTTTTATGTGGCTTTACACAGTCAGCTGCCTTTTGGACTTATTTCTTACAATTATCAGATGATATGGGATGCAGTGTGCACTTTATTGTGCTCACAAACCATTCAGGTGGCCTCGTTTCCCATGTGAGTAAAGTTACATACTTGTATACCATCTCTATAAATGTATTTGTTTTATTTAAGATCATTTATCATTAATATTTTTCTTTAGACCCGTAAAGCACTCCAGAATGTGACAGATTGATTAGCTGTAGGCTCTAGAAAGTCATCTGAAGTTATCATACAGTGTTATGCTGGAGTTCATCAATAGTCCTGCATTTACTAACACACACTATATCTGAAGTGTTTGGAAGTAATTCGCGTTTTCCTCCTGTAGAAAAACGTCATAAGAACAATGTTTAGTGGCTCAATGTATTACTACAGTGTTTTTAAAGTCTAAACACTTTATTGATATAGTGTACAGCCAAGCACATGTGGTCAGAGCACAAACGAGTCGCAGGTAATAGAGTATCAAGCGTTTCTCCCAAAGTAAAGTCTGTCTGCCAGGTCTAAGCAAAGTACCAGCAGGCGTCTGTAGCTCCGCCCACTCTCCGCCTCTTTGCCCTTGTTTGGTATCCCACCGTGGGTGCGATGACGTGCGAACAAAATGGTTGGTCGCGCCTACTTGTAGCTTCTTTTGCAGCGTTCAGAAACCTATGGGTGACGTCACGGATACTCCGTCCATATATTTTACAGTCTATGGGAATAACCCAGAAGTTTGTATAGGCAAAAATTAACTGTTTTGGAAACAATGGCAACTAAAAGGAATTGCTAAAGTGAAGGATTTGCATGAGGAGGGTATATTCATGTCATACTCTGATTTAGTGGACAATATAATATTGGAGCCCAAGGGGACTTCTGGATATACCTGCAAATTAGACACTGCATCAAGGACAAATTTAATGTGAAAGACAACCCTGTATATGCTTATTTACAGTCACCACAGGATGCTAGGACTGCTTCTATGTGTTACAAAATGATGCTCAATGTAAACTCAGATGTAATAATTTGAGAATAATATGGCAAAAAGATCTAGGGATTGATATTAAGGAGAATGAGTGGCTGGACATGCTTTACGTAGGTAAAAATATAAGAGAAGTTAGAGGAAAGTACAAAATAATACATGGATACTACTACACACCATCCAGACTCTATAGGATGGGACTAGCTGGAAATAATCAGTGTTGGAAATGCAATAAAGAAAAGGGTACGCATTTACACATGATCTAGGAATGTTGTCTAGTTCAGTGTTTCCCAACCCTGTTCCTGAAGGCACACCAACAGTACATATTTTCAATCTCTCCCTAATCAAACACACCTCAATCATCTCTCCAAAACCTGAAGTGAATTGGTCAGATAAAGGGAGACCTACAAAACATGTACTGTTGGAGTGCCTCCAGGAACAGGGTTGGGAAACACCGGTCTAGTTTACCCATTCTGGTGTAAAATTAAGAATAATGGAGGAGTGGATAGGCTGTGAATTACCTGTAGAGCCACGGCTATACCTTCTGGGTGACAAATTAGTGATACCTAATATAGGCAAAAATTGCTTTATTCTTCTCAAGATTGGATGCATTACAGCTGCTAGGATGAGACTATGTAATTGGAAGTGTCCCAGAATGTCAGAACCACAACCTTAATTTCCATATATGTTTGCTATACGTTGAATTTTCTTGGTGTGACAGGTGGCTGAATATGTAACATGTATATTATGAGTAGTGTGAAGTGTGTTCTTTGTTCTTGGCTGTTGAACAATAAAAAAAAGATATAATAATAATAATAATAAAAAAATAATAATAATAATAATAATAACAAAAAACAACACACAACATGGTTTCCGATACATTCATTCTTCCATGACGGGGCGCCGCCGCGCCACACCAAAATTCATCCCGCCCGGCTACATTACAGCTTCTCATTCAAAACATTTAGTCGTTTTTGTTTTAAATAGCGGGTTATAATTACACCAAAACGTATTAAAAGGTAAGTGAATTATAACAGCGCAAACTTTTCTGTAATCGCAGTAGTGCTGTTCGTTATTTGTTTAACTCTTTAAGGTGACGTGCTGACTGACAGACAGGTGCGTGAGGCTAGCAAACACGACGTAGCTTTCAGTTATGTCGAACACAGTTTCCATAATTATACTTTATTTATAGATAAAGGTCTATGGTTCTGCATACAATGACTTTATCTTGCTGGAGTTTATAACCGTTTCACTTTACTTCAGGATGCATAATGCCGCTCTGTAGGTCTATTGGAGACATTCACAAATAATCCAAGCAAATCTAATAAACGTTGGAGATATTCTCGGTTACATAAACGCACTAATCACACTTCAGCAGCAATAAACGAAGCAAAAACTATTCACATAGAAATCCGTGAAATGACATGGCTTTGCAGCATGGGTCGGCCTTTATTTATTAAAGTGTATTGGATTAATTCAGATTTTTAAAAGCTTAAGGGAACTTGTGCTGTTCTGTTCATGCGCTACAGTGAGAATAGTGTAAACAAACAAACAACTACCAATGTGGCGTGTTTTGTACTTGCCATCATTGTCGAACAGCAGCAGAATCAACTGCAACATCAAACTGGTTAACACTGGGTTAATATCTGATAGTCTGAACCCAGAACCAAAATAATAATGTAGCCAGATTACACACAACGTGCTAGAGAATACAACTACAAATATAAACCAACTTTCTAAATTGATCAATTTTTCAGGTTCAAGAGTGTGATCTTGATGGGATCGTGCAACCTCTTCTCTTGGAGCTTTTTTTATTTACACACACGACAAAAGCACCCCTGCAGTAGGATAATAGGACTGAATCTCCGGCTTCCTTCATGCTTTTATCTCCAACATCGCATAAAAGAGAGAAGAGCAGTTGCTCCAGAGAATAAACAAACCTTATTTAACCCACATCCCATAATGCCTTAATATCATCCAGACAATCCAGCAGCACTTCAAGAGAAATGCATTCAGTGCAAGTGCATTTACAGCCAAAAGTGTTACATCATCTGACGTCTTTTCAGAATCCGCTGCAACTGAACCTGCTATCGACATACAGCATTTAAACTGACACCTGATGAGAATATGTTTGATCTGACAAGTTTACACTCATGAAATGACTTTAGCGGGTTGTTAAACTACTTATTTAAAATTTTAAGGGTTTTTGTGCGGGACAATTAACCGTTTTATGTTCAATCCGCTTAAATTTGTGACAATGGTTAATTAACTTACAAAGGCTGGCTTGCTTCTTTTAGTATTACTAATTAGCATGCAAACCACAGTGTTAGACTGGTCTAAAGATGGTCGAAAACCACAGCACTTGTGGAGCTCTTGCTCCCCTGAGAGCTAGATTAAACGGCCATGGCTAATACTTGTGGCTAATGGTCACGGGGGAGAACAGGACCCAGAGGGCCCATCACTCATCACCGTTTCAGCTGCCACTATCGCAGACAAACGTCTCAAGACTAAAATAAACCATTGGTTACTCAGCTATTAGTGAACTCCTCATGGTTTAAGAGAAATTAAGAAATTAATGCAATAAATTGATTAAAAATGACTAGTTATTAAAGCTTCCATAAATAATTAAAATGCTGTTCTATTGAATTATATATTAGTCAGGGAATCCTATATCTTATTATACACAAAATCCTTAAGTAGCATCGTTTAAGATACATTTCTGGATCATTAAATTAGCGTTTTAGAAAGATATCTGAAATATCATGCGACACTTAAGATTAAAGTAATGATGTTGAACAATCGCTTCAAGATCAGAGGGGAAAAAACTTTTTAAATAGATTTATACTGTACTAACATTTCACTGTTTTTAATAAAAGCAAAATTGGACAGTATAACTTAAAAAAAAAATGTAAAACTGCTTTAATTCTAGCCAAAAAAACCCAAAAAAACAATAAGACTTTCTCCAGAAGAAAAAATATTATCAGACATACTGTGAAAATTTCCTTTCTCGGTTAATAATTCTGACTTTAACTGTATGCATGTAAAAAATTTAATAAAATATAAATATATATGGAAATATTAAATATAAATATATAGGAAATATTAAATAAATATATATATATATAAAAATACACTTCTAAATCGCAATTTGCCCACAAACTTCAGGGAATTACCGCCACAAAATCAGACATTTTTAAAAATCGCGAAACAACAAATAATAATAATTAAATAAATAAATAATAAATGTATTTATCTATTATATATTTTATTATTATATTATTATTTTTTTCGTGACTTATTTATTTTGTGGCGGTAATTCCTTGAAATGTGCGCAATTTGCGATTTAAAAAAATAACAAAAAAATAAAATAAAATAATAATAATAATAATAATAATAATAATAATAATAATAATAATAATAATAAAAATTCACAAAAATTGTGTAAAAACTAGATCTAATTTGATAGCTAAAAGGTGCGTTTCAACCACCGCAAGTATATTTCAAACCTGTGGGAAGCACTGGAAATATATAAAGAATTAAACTTGGAAGTCAGTCAAAGAAGAAGTGCTTATGAACACTTCAGATACATTCATAAAGAAAGAAACTAATAAATCCCTCAAAAAGATATTTCCCCGAAATCCCACTGAACTGTGAACCAATCAATGGTTAAATTCCTTCCAGAAGACATGTTTTCTTGGCGAGGCTTGGAGAGAAAATAAAATGAAAGATGCTTTTCCAATTCAAAACTCCACTTATTAATTTATACTCTTCAAGACTTCATTGACAGCCTTTGGATGAAAAGAATCTTTTGGTCTTGTTTTCTCAATTACTGCCAGCTCCATCACCACGGCGTGTAGCTTTTAACATTCACTATTTAACTTCAAAGCATGCTATTTTTTCCCGCAGAGTCGGTTGTAGTTACACTGAGTAATAACTGACTAACACCAGTTTAGACTGCAATAGCAGTTTCCGAATCAGCCTGGTGGTCTGGGGAGGGGGGGTTCCAGTGGTAATCCCAATGAAAGTGGGTCAGTGAGTCGGGGGACGCGGCTCCCAGACAAGGAAAAAAAAAAAAAACAGGGGGAAGTGACCACCCACATAAACACACATTAAACAAACTCTAAACCTCGACTTCTCCAACATTATCCTTTAACGATCAAAATCATTCAATTAGAGCACAAACCTTCAAAGCGTATCAGTGAAGTAAACACTTCAAACCAAACACACACACACACACATTAACATGCAATTTATCTAATGCTGCAATCTGATAACGCCAGCCTTCGCCAAAGCACATTCTGCACAAAAAAATATATAATCAAGTAACAGTAATTAAGCAGAACTCCATTCGGGCTAATTACCTCACATTAGCATTTGTCACACAAGCTCGGGCCACTGCTTTATCTGACTGAGGTGAGATCATGAAAAATTCATGATTTATTAATGTGACAACAGCAACAAATAACAGAAACATGGGACAGGAGAGCCTCGTTTGAAACTAATTAAACTGCAAGTAGTGCACTACAGCCCTCATCCAGCTTTTGGTATGAATACACTGACATTCACATGCGTCAACAGAAGTCTGTCATCAGCTAAGGAGGAGAAACTACTTTCACTGCAACAAACATGCCTTCTATTCTTTTCTTCAGATTTTTGTTTGTTTCTAGTCCAAATATCTAAAAATTATTAAATCGAGAAAGCATTTCGGGCCTGCCATACACCGGAAAAAATTATTCAAAGATGATTCCTTGAATTTACTAATTTTCTTTTACGTTAAGGGTTGTAAACAATTTATTTGGGTTGAATTTAAACAAACAAAGTTTAATTTTTTAAATTTAATTTGTTTGTTTAAATTCAACACAAATAATTGTTTGCAACAGTTTGCAGACATGTTTTTTCAGTGTACACCCGGCGCAAAATGGCACAAGACGTGTTTGGCGCGATTTGTTGCTATTTTCAGACCAGCACAACCTTAATTTTCCCATTTTGCACCACGTTGTTTGAATAGCAAATCCATTTGCGCCACTTTGTGGACTCATGTGTGTTCCGGTCTAGAAAGAAGGTGTATTAAGGCGCATTGTTGGTGCTTTGCTATTTTGAGGAACTGAAAAAGACAGCGCCATTGACCAACTAAAAGCTGCTCTAAGTCCAGTGCACAGCGTGTTATGTGGCTATGCAAACGCTGGTCCAAACGCATACACATTACTTAATACACACAGAATGTACAGCGATCCACAAATGTCTTTACAGATGAAAACTACTAAAGGATTAAAATGTTACCAAAAAATATTTTATCTAAACATTTAAAAGTAATCAATAAGGCAAAACTGCAATATTTTTATCCAAGGTTATCATACTGTCAGAATCTTATACCCGCCCATGCCTACCAATCACACAGCAGAAATGTGCAACAATGGCAATCTAAAAGTGTGTTGATATTAGAGATGTACTGAATTTTCAGCCACCAAAAATATTTCATGCCATTTAGTCCAATTTAATCGACTTTTTGTTGGGTCATTTTTGTGGGTACTCGTTTAAATGTGGAAGCATTAACAACTTGAGCCCAGCCCTAAAGCCCTTTGTCTTGTTTTGAGAAATATGAAATCAACATTAAGTGAGTTTTTCCTTAAAACAAGCAAAATAATCTGCCAATAGGACACACAAGATAAACGTGCGGCAGAAAAACAACATCATTTTGATTACCTCAATGGCAGATTCAGAAAAAACACACTTAATTTTGACATATTTCTTAAAACAAGACAACATTTGCTTGTTTAGACCAGTGGTTCTCAAACTTTTAAACCAGTGACCCCCAATGTAAGATCGTCAAGAACTTGCGACCCCCCCACTACCAAAGCATACAAACATAAAAATAGCTTTTTTTTAAGCTGTTCACAATATTTACTAAACATTACAGGGCTTGAAATTACCATTTTTGCTTGGTAGTACTGGTGCTCCTAACTTTAAAATGTAGGCGCACCATTTATCGCACTGTTACAACAAGTTTTATAAACAGATTTATTGCATTTGAATCAACACAAATCAAAACTAACAAGCAAAAATATATATATATATATTATAATATATATATATATATATATATATATGCATGCTTGAGGAAAATATGTCTCAATGAAATCCCGTTATCACAAGAAAACATTTTATAGCATAATCGAGTGACCAAAAGATATCACGGGCGAACCGCTCACCAGCCCTGCACGCACTGCTTGACATGAATTCATGAATGAATCTGTTAATGTTAACTGTGCCGTGTTCTCACAGATGGTGTCTGATATTGCACAGATGCTTTTGACATATACCTTATTTGCATACGTCATTTTAATAGCAATAGCGGTCTTTTCATGAGCTGCAATATTAGTTTAATCTCAGTCAGTGCAAGCCCTTTTGCGATGGTGTACCTGGTGTTAAATTTACATATAGCTGCACGGCTAACATTTTCTGGCGATTAAATGTAGGATTAAACAGAACCTCTCGTGCTTAAAATGTGTAGATGTGGCAAACAGTTACCTGAAAATTCCGTCCCACAGACTTTACAGTGAATGCTTTAGTTATTTTCATAGTGGACTTGAAGCCAATGAACGTCTTTTATCCACTCTTCAATAAGTGTAGATGGTGGATTAACATTCAGCCATGATCAGTAATCAGATGTGCCATTATTTGTAGCTTTAGGTGTTTCTAAATCTAAGTGTTGTTTTCATTCTCTCGTCTTCAGCGCTTTACATTTTCGCGGTTGTAGCTCCTGTCATCTGAAGACAGGAGGCGTTGACTGAGTGATTGAGCTGATTTTAACCAATCATTCGTGTTCAGTTCTTAGAGCAGTGGGCTAATAAGAAGAGCGCGAAGGCGGGGCAAGCCGTTGAAGGCTTTGTTTACTGAGGCAAGTTTACATGACAACAGTTTTAAACTGTTCCTGAGCACTGCGTTTCAAGTACAAAGATGCATTCTGCCTGAATGTGTCCTAAATACTTTATGAATTCATCAGTAATATCTTTTAAAAAATCTGAAAATATTAGCTTTCACTTATAATACTGAAAAATATATATTATAATCACTGAAAATTACACAGTTTTTAAATCACTCTCGCGACCCCTTGAAATTATTCTGCGACCCCTGCAGGGGTCGCGAACCCCAGTTTGAGAACCACTGCCCTAGACAATGTTTCTTATTTTGGATTAGAAACAAGACAAAAAAATCTAAGTAAGAAAAGCTTTTTAAACAGGTTTCATACTGTGAGAATGATTGAAAAGGCTATGAGCAGGAATATGATCGGAAGTGTCCTTGAGTGGCTTGGTGAGCCCTAGCTAGGGGACCCAGTTAATAAAGTCTGAAAAATCTGGTTAGATATTAAAGGAAGAAGAAAAAAACAGGAGTTATTAGTGATGGAGTGAAGGGAAAAATGTTGACATTGCAAATATTCCCCTTCTAGACCCATGCAGTGACTCATTTTCCAGGAAACAAGATTTAGACTATTTAATATGACCACACGCACACACAGACAAAAACTGAGAGTATGACTGAATATGGGTTGCAGTAGACGCATCTGAAATCATCTCCTTCATCTGTATCAGATCAATGAGACGACTTCCACAAATCACATGGAGGCGGATTGGATTTCCTGCATCCTCCAGCTGGGCCAGTGACGGCGCTGTGCTTTGTGACACACTACTGAATGAACTATTGTTTAAGAACGCTTGGCACCGCGCAGTTATTCCAGCTTGGTAAATTCCAAACCGTGGCATGGAGGAATTCTCAATCGCACGGCCAAGTCTCAACTACGAGTCTGGCAGGACCACCGCCGCCTGAAGCCATTCAGATGCGAGCCGCTTTAAAAGCTGGAGAATAAACCGTGCAGTCTAAAGGTAAAGCTCTAATGTTCTGGGAATTAAGCAGGAAGCAGAAGTATAATCTGAGTCCTTTGAGATGCCAAAGAAACATCAGCAAAACACCAAACGACAATATATGTACATATATGCTCCTGCAGAGCCCTGTTAGACGAGTGATTTCTGCACAGCTCAGCACACTCATGTTCCTAACGGCTGTTCTCCTTACACACGTACATGCGCACACACACACACACACACACACACACACACACACTTTCTCTTACACATATGCACATGCTCTGACACAATAAACATTCAATAACACACACACATTCACTCAAACAAACATTCACTAACACACACACACACATTTACAAACACACACTCAAAAGTATTCAAACACTGACACAAACATTCACTAACACGTATGCAGTCACACACAGTCACAAACACACAGTCAAACATTCACTAACACACACACACACATTCATTAACATACACTCAACACACAGATGCACTCACAAACATTCACTAACACACCCACAAACTACACATGCACTCAAACAAACGTTTAACACACACACACACACAAACAAACATTCACCAACACACACACACTTACTAACAAACATACACATTCACTAACACACATGCACTCACACAAACAGTCAACATGCTCGCGCACACACACACGCTCAAACAAACCTTCACCAACACACACACCAAACATTCTAACACAAACATTCAGACGGGCACACACACACACACACACATTCAAACATTCACTAAGACACATGGGCTCAAACAAACATTCAACACACACACACACACACACAAACAGTCAACATGCTCACGCACACACACACACACGCTCACAAACAAACCTTCACCAACACACACACAAACATTCCAACACAAACATTCAGACGCGCACACACACACACACACACACACACACACATTCAAACATTCACTAAGACACATGGACTCAAACAAACATTCAACACACACACACACTCACACAAACATTCAACATGCTCACGCGCACACACACACACGCTCACAAACAAACACACCAAACATTCTAACACAAACATTCAGACACACACACACACACACACACACACACACACACCAAACATTCAGACGCACGCAGACACACACACACACACACACTAAACATTCCAACACAAACATTCAGACGCACACACACACACACACACACACATTCATCAACACACACTTACTAACAAACATACACATTCACTAACACACATGCACTCAAAAAAAACATTCAGCAGTCACACACACACACACACACACACACGCACACACACACACACACACACACACACACACACGCTCACAAACAAACACACCAAACATTCTAACACAAACATTCAGACACACACACTAACATTCAACACAAACATTCAGAAACACACACACACACACACACATTTATTCACAAACCAATATTCAATAACACACCAAACATTCACTCACACACACTTACAGATTCACTCACAAACATTAACCAACACACACAAAAATTCAACACACACGCAAACATTCGCTAAAACCCATACACACAATCACAGATTCACTAACAAAAAAAAACAAACACACGCACGTATGCATTTACTCGACAAACATTTATTAACACACACAATCATACACAGACACTCACATGCACCACACACTCAATTTCTCTCTTACTATCCCACACACAAATCTCTCTCTTCCTCTCTCACACACACACACACACACTTATAAACTTTCTCCTCCTCTCTGTCACACACAATATCACTCACAGACACTCTCCCTCACACTCACACACACCAATTAACAGCAGCACATCCTGCAGAGAAGCACCTCAGCAGCAGCATCATGGAGAGGGAGGAACGCGGTGCCAAAAATACCAGCAGAGCTCCCAGCATTAGTGCCATGACTAACCAGGAGTGGGTTTCAGAGCGGGAGGAAGAGCTGCTGCAGACTTCCTCTCAAGCCCCATTAATGAGCGCTCGGGCTGTTTTGAAGTGATATGCGCCAGGTAATTACTCACAATGTACAGTCAAATTATCAGTGGATTCTAACGGATTCCAGCCGCTTGACAGTGAATCCATTCAAGACAGCCGATCAGGGAAGTTAAAAGTGGGGATTGATTAACTTCTAACTGTTTAATCAGAAATCAAGCAGGGCTAGGACATGGTACATGAAGGTTAGGGCTGTGCGGTATTATTAAATATATATAGTAGTCAACATTTGTTCAAAAGCATTCATCAGAATTGTCCTAAATGTGCTGAACTTCATATTACGCTGGATTATTTCATGGGGTCACAAAATATGTTAATGCTTTTACATTATTTATATCAGCATAGGCCATTAGCGCAGACAAACATTAATAGCAGCATCATGAGAAAGCTGCTATCATATTTTGTATTTTTTATTATTATGTTGAACCTGTATGATTAGCTTTTGAAAAGTGTTTTATGTTTCATTAATATTTATTTTATGTCTTCATTTTTATTCAAATGTTTGCCCTGAATTTCTAAATAATGTAAAATATGATGATATGATATGAATGAGCTCATTTGTGTGTGTATATACTTTAAAATGCAAACAAGAAATAGGTGTAATAAATATAAACTATTAATTGATTGAATTCACAGAAATATCAACAGTACGATAGAAAGAAAGATGCATAGTACAATAGATAGCAAGATAGTACGATACAAAGAAAGATACATGGTACAATAGAACAACAGATAGTATGATAGTAAGTACGATTGAAAGTATGATATAGTTTGATAGAACGACAGACAAAAGATAGTATGACAAATAGAACAAAAGAAATGACGATATATAAAAATATAGAAAGTTCGATAGATAAGATAAAGATAGAATGACAGAATTATAGAACAATAGAACAAAGATAGTTAGATAGAGTATGACTGATAGATTGATAAATAGAATGATGGATGGATAGTATGACAGATGATAAAAAAGTTTGATAGATAGAACAATAAAAAGTACGATAGATAGAACGCAAGACAGTACGATAGACAGAACGATAGATGATTGATAAAATGAAAGTACGATAGACAAAACACAATTTCTGCTTTAGAGAAATATGATAGAAGAATAAAACGATAGATAGAATGATAGATAGTAGATGGATAGAAACAAATAAAAGTATGTTAGATAGAAAGTACAAAAGATAGTACGAAAGGTTGATAGAAAGTACGAAAGACAGCACGAAAGAGAAGAATGATAGATAGAACAATAAAAAGTATGATAGATAGAATGATAGAAAGAATAGAAAGTAAAGTATAATTGATAGTATGATATAGTTTGATAGAACGACAGACAAAAGATAGTATGACAAATAGAACAAAAGAAATGACGATATATAAAAATATAGAAAGTTCGATAGATAAGATAAAGATAGAATGACAGAATTATAGAACAATAGATAGAATGATGGAAAGTACGATACATAGACAAAGACAGACAAAGATAGTTAGTTAGAGTATGATTGATAGATCGATAAATAGAATGATGGATGGATAGTATGACAGACGATGGAAAGTTTGATAGATAGAACAATAAAAAGTACGATAGATAGAATGATAGATGTACGAAAGACGAAGATGATAGATGGAACGATAGATGATATAGTATGAAAAAGTACGATAGACAAAACACCACAATTTGTACATTAGACAAATATGATAGAAGAATAAAACAATAGATAGAATGATAGATAGTATGATGGATAGAACAATAAAAAGTATGATAGATAGAAAGCACAAAAGATAGTACAAAGGTAGATAGAAAGTACGAAAGAGAAGTATGATAAATAAAAAGTATAATAGATAGAATGATAGAAAGTACGAAAATCGTTTGAAAGATAGTACGATAGGTAGATAGAAAGACAGCACGAAAGTATGATACATTGAAAAAAATTATTCAAGAATGATTCCTTGGATTTACTAAATTTTTTTACATTAAGTGGTTGTAAACAATTAATTTGGGCTGAATTTAAACCAAACAAATTAAGTTGAACATTGCTCAATTTAATTTGTTTGTTTAATTCAACACAAAAAATAAATTGTTTGCAACAATTTTGCATGCAACACTTTTTTTCAGTGTAGATAGAATGATAGAAAGTACGAAAGATCGTACGAAAGAGTATGATTGGTAGACAAAGTTGAAATACAGTACGAAAGATAAGTATGACATAAAAAGTACGATAGATCAAAAAGTATGATAGATGAATGAAAAACGATAGATTGAATGTAAAAATAGAACGATAGATAGTATGAATGATAGAACAATAAAAAGTTGAAAAGTACGAAAGATGGTACAATAGGTAGATAGAAAGTATGATAAATAGAACGTACGAAAGCTATTACAATAGACAGTACGATAGATAAAAGTGCGATTGATAGAATGATAAACGATAGATAGAATGAAAGAGTACAATAAAGCAGGATGGATGGATGGATGGATAGATAGATGGATGGATGGATAAAAACAGTTGTTTGAAGCTAGCTAGATAGATAGATAGATAGATAGATAGATAGATAGATAGATAGATAGATAGATAGATAGATAGATAGATAGATAGATAGATAGATAGATAGATAGATAGATAGATAGATAGATAGATAGATAGATAGAACAATACAGTACGATAGAAAGCATGATAAATAAAAAGTACGATAGAACGATACAAAGAACGACAGATAGAAATACAGAATGAATGAACGACAGACAAATAGATAAACCAGCCCTAGCAAGCATGTTAACGTTTCAGGCCTAAAAAAGATTTCAATTATGGTTTATTTACACCGGGTCATCTTTCTAATCATGCGAGGTCATATGGCCGTCCTCTCTGTTGAGGGAGTGTTATATTTCCAGCACACCAGACGTGTACAAACAAATCCAGATTGGGCTGCTATAATATCTGAGAGTCGGGTGAAATTCCCATGGTGGAGGTGTTTTTAAATGAGTGCAGTGGAGTTGGTGAATAAAAACCGAAAGGATTACAGCTCAATACTGTACCTGGGAATGTGTCAGACATGTCAATGGCTTTCTAAAGCAATAAAAGTGTTTCGCAATCTGGTGTAAAAACACACACACGGGGAGCCCTGCTGGTCTCCATGGCACATGAAGCACCGCTTCAAAAATATTCAAGATGACACAACTCCCTGAAACGGCGCATATAAAAATGGCACATTGCTGGGTAAATTGGACGGCATGACGCATTACTGAAGATATTTCAAGAAGTTCAGTGCACAACTTATGTACTCTTATAATAAATCCCAACAGTGAGAGAGTGTAATTAGGAGAAACTGCACAATGATTAAGCACCAATTACAACAAGTAGTACTTCATGTTTATGTTACTCGTCTATATAAACAAACTATAAAGCAGAAACCAATTTAAAAAGACACAACTTTAATGTTTAAAACTTTAACCAGTTTCCCAAATTATCACTTTTGATGAGAGATTTAGTGTTGTCTAAAAACCTCATGTTAAGGACATGTATATCTTTGGGCTAAGGCGAGGTTTTACACTACATTTTAAAACATGGTGAACACCGCATTTAACCCAGGGTTATCTGAAAACTAACCTCCACTGTTGAACAGAAAGATCATTTAAAAATGATTCAAAAGCATTTCCTTCTCACCATTGTAAGTGCAGGTATCTCTAAATTATCTCCCCTTAGGCATGGGCCGGTATTAGATTCTGACGGTATGATAACCTTGGATAAAAATATCACGGTTTCACAGTCTTGCGATTCCTGCTCTAAAATATACAGCTTTTAAATGTCTGGGTGAAAAACAATAACAAAGAAAAAGAAATCCCCTGATATATTTTATTTTGAGAAACTTTTAAAATGGTTAACAGTAAACAAGTCAGGCTTAATAATCCAAATCTATCATTGACTTCTGCTGTCTTCATTAGTTTCAAAAACACAGATTACATCACGATATAAAATAGCATCTTTGGAGATCTTTGCTGGATATGCGGTTGTCCTAAAAAACTTGAATTTAAAAAAAACTTGTAAACAAAACGTGTATAAAAAAAATTAAATAACAAACTTGCGTATCTGCTTAAGTCGTGACGTATTGGTGACGTATGGAATACTGTTTCCGGGTTCAAGCCGCTACTCATTTGAATTGAGAAAATATTCGTTTATGGCCACTTTTTAATTGCACATTAAAGTGATTTTTATATAAAACTATATAGTGTGCACGTCAATCTCTGGGCTTGCTGCATCACAAATACCAAAATTAACAATTTATAAAAAATTCATCACTTTCTGGCCGTCAGATATTAAGAATGGATATATATACATTTGCGATCGTGATTTGCGAAAGCATTACATCGCTTTGTAAACGTTTATCATTACCATTTGGTGAGTCTCCCAATAGAGTTTGATATATCGCTTGGACACGGAAGCAGATTTACGTGACGTCACACTTAACAAGCGGATACCACAGCAATGGTATAGCAGAACATTTTGGCGGTTTAAAACGTTCACTTTTCCGAACTGCGGAACAGCTTGAAAACGATTATCGTCCCATCATGCCTAGCTCTCAATAAATGAAGTTGTGAGAAATGTGTAATTCTGTGAACGTCAGAAGGCCTAATACAAACTGTAAATTCACAATTGTGAAATATAAACCCAAATAATCTGATATTAGCCACTCTCACTTTTATTTCTCAGAACTGTGAGATTTTATACCTCACAAATATGAGTTTGTCATCCTACTTTGAGATATAAACTAAAAATGCATAAGAAAACTCAGAAATGTAAAAATTCTCAAATGACCTAAAACATAGCTTAGCCATGGTGATGCAGTGAGGTGCCTGAAATGTCACAGGTAACTATTTGTGATAAGCAACCAACCCTACTGTGCCTCAGTGTTTACCTAATTAATTATTCATGACCTTTGTAAAGTTCAAACACTTTCGCGCTCTGCTGAAGAAAACCGTTAAAAGTGGGGAACCAAAATAAGCGGACATGGCGACAATCTCACAGGTACATTATTAAAAACACATCACATGAAAAGACCTTAAAAAAAATCTACATAAAAACGTTAACCCATGTTAAATCCTGAAAACAGACCAACCCAGAAAAAAAAAATGACAAGCCTGAGATAAAAGTATGAACAAGCACATTCTGGTTATCTTGCATCTTAATTGTAATTTCTACCAACTAATTATCAAGTAAAACAACCGTTTGCCGTTTTAAAGGGATGGTTCACCTAAAAAAGAAATGTACTCACTATTTACTCACTCTTAAGGAGGTACTAAACCTTTATGAGTGTCTTTATTCCTCTTAAAAAGTAAAGGCATTTTGAAGAAAGCTCTAGACCTGTAACCATTGACTTCCATAGTAGGAAAAACAACCACTATGGAAGTCAATGGTTACCGGTTTCCAACATTCTTTAAAATATCTTCTTTTGTGTTTAACAGTGAAAGACAAATCTGAGATGTTTGGAATAAATGGCGAGCAAATGATGACTGAATGCTTTTAACATTTACCATCCATTTAATGTATCAGAAAAGGGGACAACTAGTATGGAAGTCAATGGTTACAGGTTTCCAACATACTTCAAACTACTTTATTTTGTGTTTAACAAAGAAATCAAACATTTTTGGAACAAATGGAAAGTAAAGTATTGCAGAATGTACAGGTTTACATTAACTATCCCTTTAATGTATTAGAAAAGAGCACAACTACTATGGAAGTCAATGGTTACAGGTTTCCAACATTCTTCAAACTATATTATTTTGTGTTTAATGAAGAACATCGAACTTGTTAGGATAAAATGGTGATTTATTTATGGCAGAATGCTCAGTTTCACCTCAACTATCCCTTTAATGTATCAGAAAAGAGCACAACTACTATGGAAGTCAATGGTTACAGGTTTCCAACATACTTCAAACTATATTATTTTGTGTTTAACAGGCGAAAAAAAAAATCGAAAGGGTTTGAAATAAATGAGCAA